>NC_085000.1:35131442-35191442 GCF_963854185.1 Sardina pilchardus | reverse complement strand
TGCCGCTTCCTCCTCTGGATACAGTCCTCTAGTGACGACTTCCTGCCGCTTCCTCTCGGCTACTCCATTTCCAATAACAATAACACTTGATCTGCATGGATGTCACGTTGGATTGTGTAAATATCTTGTTTTTGTTCTTCCCCAGTGTCGTCTGCGGCCAGTGGGGGGGGTACCTGGCGCAGTCAGCTTGCCGTGGGCCTGACGGACAGCGAGCTGCTAGACACACCCCTGACCACACAGCCCTCCTACGGCGCCACCTACAGGAGTCCCACACACAGCAGGTCAGCAGCAGCTCCATGATCAGCGCGCGCGTGTTTAGAAAACCAGCAGCAGAAACTCCACTGTTTTGCTTCCTACTGCATCACTCCAGCTGATCATGACATGGGGTTGTTGTCAGTGCACATGACTGAATCACATGCAACAGGCCATGCTGTACTAGAGGGGGATTGGGAGCATCTCTCGCCTGCATTCCAGATTATTCCACATGCAACAGGCCACGCTGTAGAGGGGAATTGGGAGCATCTCTAGCCTGCATTCCAGATCATTCCACATGCAACACTGTAGAGGGGGATTGGGAGCATCTCTAGCCTGCATTCCAGATCATTCCACATGACATTCCAGCTAACCACATCCCCGTGCTCAAGCCAGCTGAGACTTGGGAAATAAACCCTTTGATTAAAAATCTGTCTGACTTTTTGTTTACATAGAATTCCATTCCACACAATTTTTCATTGAAGGTGTCATACTATTATTTGAATTATAGGCGTCAGATTATTTAGATGGAATTGAAAGGGTTAAGACCCCGGCGTGTCTGGTCAGGTGTCTGGTCAGGTGTTGGGTCTGAACCCTAGTGTCTGGTCAGGTGTTGGGTCTGAACCCTAGTGTCTGGTCAGGTGTTGGTCAGGTGTTGGGTCTGAACCCTAGTGTCTGGTCAGGTGTTGGTCAGGTGTTGGGTCTGAACCCGGCGTGTCTGGTAGGGTTGGGTATCGAGAATCGAGAATCGATGGGAACCGGGACTAGCTTTCCAATTCTCCTGGAATCGTTCAAAAGTTTAAATTTCAATTCCTAGTATCGCTTCCCAGTCCGCGAACTGGAAGAAGAAGCCGTCAAACACCAACGAAGAGAAGGTGTTTGCATAACCGAGCTGAGGCAACAAGACGACAGTTCATAGATTTGATATTTATATTGTAATTGAAAACAGCCCTGTGAGAAATTTAGAGTAAATGTCATTCAGAAAGACCGTTGGTTAGCTAGCTCATTTAAAATATCCAAACTTTTTTGACCCTGCCTCTTACAAGAATCGGAATCGAGAATCGTTAGGAACTGGAATCGAAACAAGGAATCGGAATCGTTCAAATTCAAACGATACCCAACCCTAGTGTCTGGTCAGGTGTCCGGTCAGGTGTTGGGTCTGTGTCTATGTGTCCATGTCCAGCGTTCCGTGTCCAGCGCTGGCCAGTGCAGACCTCTCCATGCCGTGTGACCTGCGCTAGAGGCTAGATCCTCTGCCTGAGCCCCGCGGGTCGGGCCAATGTTTCTCGCCACTATCCTCGGGCCGGGCCAGGTCGGGCCCTTGATCAAGCATTCTTTTTTTATTTTTTATCGCAAAGTTTGTCAGAAAACACACCCATTCTTCTCTTACATTGCTGCGCGAATACAGTATTAGTTGCAGCAAGATTAGACCTTTAACGCACGAAAGAGCAGAAGTGGGGCTTTCCAACGAGACAAGGCACTTCTTTGTATTATAAGTTCAAGTATGAAAATGTGTATCATATTTACAGTCACCCACACCCGTTAGGCTACTCTGAATTAGGCTATACTCGACCATGATCGCACAGATATCGTCAGATATGTCAGATGAAAAGGATACACAGAGCTATCCATTGATACAAATACACCCTTCTAGGTTATAAAATAATAACTTAATTTAGCTCGACTTACCACATGTTTTTGTGAGCTTTTGTGGCATACAGTTTATGTTCATAATCCAACGCTATCATGTGTTTATCTAGGCTATGGCAAGGCACGTTCAAAATCCGGTTTTGAGATCTTAGCAAATTCCTGCATGGTATCCAATTCAAGACTTATATTGTATCCATATATATAGGCTATATTTTAGCAAAGTAAGCCTAAGTAATGAAATGTGTAGCCTACAAAGTTGCACAAGTTACAAAATGCAACACGTATCATGTGCTGCGTCTCCTCCACTCGCACGCATCACACTGCGCTGCTGTATACTGTATACTGTATACTGTACTGTATATTAGACTACATTGTGTAGCCTAAACAAACAACGCAGTTTACATGCTTGGTCCTTGTTGCATTATTCATTAAGATCATTCTAAACAGATTCATGTGGTTCAAACAATTCGGAATTGTAGTTAGAACGTCAATAATAGCGGCTCACGTATTTAAAAATTGTCGGGTTTAAATCGGGCTGCTATTACAGTTAATGTGTCGGGCCGGGCCGGGCTCGGACACAAAGAGCACGGGCTCGCGTAGGGTCGGGATTGATTTTTTGGGCCTGATCTAAACTCTACCGAGCGCTGGCTAATTGGCCAGAAGGAGACGTCCGCTACGAGTGGCCCCTCACCCCTCTCTCTCGCCCCCAGTGACCGGCTCTCTCTGGCCCCCAGTGACCGGCTCTCTCTGGCCCCCAGTGACTGGCTCTCGTCCAGATGCTGGCCTGCTTGGCAGCCCCCTGCGTGCCTGTGTCCGCTCTCAGAGTCCGAGGGCTACCATGAGTTCCCCTCCATTTACCACCAGCCTTCATCACCCCTCTCCTCCTCCTCCTCCTCCTCCTCCTGCTACCGCTGCTGTCTCAGCCTTCCTCCTCCCTCCTCCTCCTCCTCATCCAACACTCCCCAGGAGTGGGCGGACTCCCTGCTGTGGGAGCTGCACTCTCACCAGAACTAGGTCACAAGAGTGTGTGTCTTTTGTTCGCAAGCTGTGTTACTAAGCCATGACATACTTTGGCCTGCTTTGCGTTTGGAACTAACATTAATAATGATCTCTTGGATTGTGTGCTCTGTTTTATATATTTTGTTATTTATTTCAAAAGAATGAAAATATGTAAGGATATATATGGTAGAAGCTGATATTTGACAGGGCCAGAGTGTCTCGTGTGTGTGTGTGTTTGTAGTGAATGCTGATATTTGACAAGGCCAGAGTTGTCTTGTGTGCGTGTGTGTTTGTATTTAATGCTGATATCTAACAGGGCCAGAGTGTCTTGTGTGCGTGTGTGTTTGTAGTGAATGCTGATATCTAACAGGGCCAGAGTGTCTTGTGTGCGTGTGTGTTTGTAGTGAATGCTGATATTTGACAGGGCCAGAGTGTCTTGTGTGTGTGTGTGTGTTTGTAGTGAATGCTGATATCTAACAGGGCCAGAGTGTCTTGTGTGTGTGTGTGTGTGTGTGTGTGTGTTTGTAGTGAATGCTGATATCTAACAGGGCCAGAGTGTCTTGTGTGCGTGTGTGTGTGTGTGTTTGTAGTGAATGCAGATATTTGACAGGGCCAGAGTGTCTTGTGTGTGTAGTGAAAGTGTGTTTTCTTACCTGTGTGGACAGGTATGCTGCGGAGGCCAGGCGGGCGGAGTCTGTGACTCTCACGTGTGACACTGTGGAGGTGGGAGGGGCCACAGCCAGGGGCGCCGAAGAGGAGCATTCATAGAAAGCACAAAGGTGAGAGGTCAAAGGTGAGAGGTGAGCTGTGTGGACACACAGTAGAATAAGGTGCTGTGTCCACCAAATGCGTTTTTTGCGCCGACGGCGACAATTTTCAATGTAAAGTCTATGTAGCTCAGCGCTCACAGCGCTGAGCGCCCTCAGCGGAAAAAAACGGTCGGCGCCGACCTTTTTTGTCGCAGCGCTCAGAGCGCTCAAAGTTGAAATCTGTTCAACTTTTAGAACAGCGCCGGGCTCGTCAATGGCACTTCCGTCTATAAACCGTCTCTGGTTTTGGTAACTTCGCAACAATAAAAAACGGTCGGCGCCGACCTTTTTTGTCGCAGCGCTCAGAGCGCTCAAAGTTGAAATCTGTTCAACTTTTAGAACAGCGCCGGGCTCGTCAATGGCACTTCCGTCTATAAACCGTCTCTGGTTTTGGTAACTTCGCAACAATAAACACTTATCGAAGCGCCGAGAGGAGGAGGTTTTGAGCGCTCTGGCTGTAAAAAACGCATTTGGTGGACACAGCACCTAAGAGTCAAACAATCAGTAGCTATTATAAACAGTGTGAGGTGAGCCCCCACTTTGAGTTATGACATAATGAATGTAAATGGTCTGTGATCTGTATCGCAGTGTTATATCTCTACTTTACTTATGAATTAAGGAGATATTACAGAATTTAATCTTGATAATATTGACCACACGTAGACACCGTTGTTACTCACTGAGCGCGAATCTTTTAATGAACTTCCTTCCTCTGCTCTACCCATAATACCTTGAACATTCTACAGGGTGCGTTACACATGGACATGACATCCCCCCTTTTCTTAGAATTAAACTCTTTCAGTTACAGAAAATAAAACTCAAGATTATAATTTCACATTTCAGAAATTCTTAAATCATACTGTCTGAGCATCAAGATCTGTAACATAACATCTCCACAAATGAACATGTGTTAGGTTATCAAAATCACTTCATAGCTTAGTGAACATAGTATTGCTCTCATTTAAGAAACCTTCAATATCATGAACTGTAATATTTTATCATTTAAGAAACCTTCAATATCATGAACTGTAATATTTTCTTCTATTGTTAGAAATCAAACACATTCTGTTTCTTGCATATTGTAACACAGGTTATACATCATGAACAATGTGACAACTCTCTCTCTCTTTTTTTTTTTTTTTTTTTTTTTTTTACATCATTTGAGAATAAAATCAGACAACCCCTTGGGCATGTGTTTGATCCTTTGCGGCCTGGATGACATGTGTGTTTGTATCTGTGTGTCAACATCCTTTTTGGTTTGTGGACTCTGTGTGTCTGTGTCAGTGGTGTGTGTGTATTCCTCTAACACCTCGCTGGTTGCGGCGTCCTCGGCTTCCTGTATCTCCCCCTTTTCTTGAAATGTCCCGTGTTTAAGTCCATTCCCTTCGTACTTCTTGACAAAAGTGGTATTTCTTGCATACCTTGCTCCTGCTGGTGATTCCACAACCACCTTGTTTCCTGTCTTGCTGATGATTTTGTGTGGTGTTGCATTGAATGTGGTGGAGAATTTGTCAGTTTTGTCTTGTCTCAGTAGCACTGTGTCACCAACACTGACCTCGGATAGCTGTGCACCTCTGCGAGTGTCTGCATACAGCTTGCTCTTAGTCTTTTGCTCTGTGTCACGATCACATACTTCCTGATCAGTATGCACTTCAATCAGTTCAGGCAGCTTACCTCTTACTTTCCGATTGAAAAGCAGTTCAGCAGGGCTTTTACCTGTTGTTGGATGGATGATGCTCCTGTAGACTGTCACATACTTTCTCAGCTCTTTCTTCCAGTCCAATCCGTCTGATTGTGCGATCCTGATCCTTTTCATGAGTGACGCGTTCTGACGCTCAACCTCTCCATTGGCCTGAGCATATCTTGGAGTGGTTTTCAAGTGTGTTATGCCATTTTCTTCACAGAACAGTCTGAATTGTTCGGATCTGAACTGTGGACCATTGTCTGACTTACATGTGACTGGCAATCCGTGTCTGCTGAAGATTGACTCCAGACTGTCGATAACTTTCTCTGCTGTGGTGGTGGTCATAACATCGTACTCATAATATCTACTAAAGTAATCTACTACCACCAGAATCGAATGATTGGACGGGAGAGGTCCCAGTAGGTCAACTGCGACGTCCCGCCAGGGTCCATCAGGTAGCGGTGTAGGCCTCAGTGGTTCAGGTGGGTCAGGTCTAGCAACTATTTGGCATCCGTGGCAGGCTTTGCAATGTCTTTCAGCTGCTCTGTCCACACCCGGCCACCACACTTTAGTCCTCAAATGCTGCTTTGTTCCCACTATGCCCAAATGACCTTCGTGGGCTAGTGCAAGAGCACGTGTTCGCAAGGCTTGGGGTAGCACTATACGCGTGCCTCTCAGAACAAGATATCCTATTTTGCAAAGCTCATTTGCAACGACAGCATATGGCTTGCACTTCTCAAAATGTCCAGTGTCTATGGCATTGCGCACCTCTTGGAGCTCTAGATCAGTGGCAGATGCTTCCTCAACTTCTCGAGTCGTGAGTGCCTTTGGAGTTGCGTTCACTGCCACAAATCTCACATACTCCTCAGCGCCGTGCGCATGTTTTATCTGTTCCCCTGTGTTTGGTAGGAGCCTTGATAGTGAGTCAGCGATATTGCTTTTTCCTGCTATGTGTACTACTTTGAACTCGTATGGCTGTAAGCGAAGAACCCACCGCTCTATTCGTGCGCATGGCTTTGAGCGGGGACCGTATATTACTTCCAGTGGCTTATGATCTGTGACTAGGTCAAACTGGCGCCCGTACAGGTATGGATGTAGTCTCTCACAGGCCCATACTAGACCTAGTGCCTCTCTCTCTGTCTGAGAGTATCTCCGTTCACAATCAGTTAGACTACGGCTTACATAGCACACAGGGACCTTAATTCCCTTCTGGTTCTGCACTAAGACTGCGCCTAGCCCAACAGGGCTTGCATCGGCTATTACCTGGGTTGGTGCTTCTTTGTCGAAGTAAGCAAGGGTGGTTGCCTTTGCAAGTGCTGCTTTGAGGGCGCTGAAAGCTTGCTTTTGCTCTGGTCCAAAGTCGAACGACATGTCTTTTCTGGTCAGACGCCTCAGTGGCTCTGACAAGGTTGCAAACTGTGGGATAAACCGGCTGCTGTATCCAACGAGCCCAAGGAAGCTACGCACCTCTGTGGCGGTCTCCGGCTCCCGTGCTTCGGTCACAGCTCGCACCCTCTCTTCGGTTGGACCAATGCCCTTTTCCGATAGCAGAATGCCCATGAAAATCAGTCTATCCATGTTGAATTGGCACTTTTGCGGATTCAGTGTTAATCCTGTGTCCCTGAGTCTTTCCATGACTGCATGCAGCCTTCTGTTGTGAGTCTCTTGGTCAGGTGCATGTATGATCACGTCATCAGATATGTTCTCTACTCCTTCAATACCAGCTAATGCATTGGCTATCTCGTGCTGATATTGTTCGCTAGCTGATGACACACCAAACAAGAGTCTTTTATACCTGTACACTCCGTTGTGCACGGCAAATGTGGTGATGTCACGTGAATCAGGAGTCAGTTCAAGTTGATGGTAGCCCCATTTCAAATCTAACTTGCTGAATACAATTGAGCCGTTCATGCCTTGAAGTAGCTCGTCCACTGTGGGGATTGGAAAGCGTTCCCTCACTATGGCTTCATTGGCCCGCCTCATATCCAAACAAAGTCGTACATCATTCCCTGGTTTTGGGACAATCACAACCGGATTCACCCACGGAGTGGGTCCGTCCACCGGCTCAATGATGTTCAAGTCCACCAATTCTTTGATTCTGGACTCTACCGCCCCCCTAAGGTGGAATGGAATGCGCCTGAGCGGCTGGGCTACTGGTTTCACATCTGGATTAATGTGTAGACTGACCTGTCTTGTTTTCAGTTTTCCGACTCCACTGAACACTTCGGGGTACTGCTGCTGTAGCGTTTGTTTAATGTCTGTAATAGCAGCAATGTTGGCACCTATTCTTAGGACCCCCAGTTTCATTGCTGTCTCTTTCCCCAGAAGCGGTTCACCACTTCCCCTGATTACAATGAACTCTGCTTGTTCTTTCTTTTCCCCTATGGACACCTCACAGGTGAAAGCCCCCTTGACTGTTAATGGCTGACTAGAAGAGTATGAGAAAAGTTTCCTCTCCGTCTTAGGAACATAGGAGTGGCACTTAATATTTTCTGTTTTCAAGTTCTCCCATGCATTCTCTCCCATAACATTACTTGTTGCCCCAGAGTCTATCAACATTTTAATATTCACTCCCCCGACACAAAAGTTAAGTCTCTCTGGCATGTGGCTGTTTTCAATGGCAAATGCAAAGTCCTCACGAACATCAACATTGTTCACGTTTTGTTTCGGTTTCCCGCTTTTAGTGCGGCATACTTTTGCAAAGTGATCTTTCCCTTGGCACTTGTGACACGTTTGTCCTCGTGCAGGGCATTTTGGATCACGGCCCATATGATCAGTATTCCCACATCTATAGCATTTTCCATCATTTTTATTGTCTCTGTTCGGTTTACCTTTTGCGTTGCCATATCCATGCTTTCCCCTTTTTTCTTTAAATGCAATCCGGTTAACAGTGTCAGTGGAATGTTTAGCTGACGCACCCGCCATGTCCGCCATTTGTTCGTCGATGCACTCACAACGGGCAGCTATTTCAAGTGTAGATGCTAGCGTCAATCCACGACCCTCTTCTAAAAGTTTCCTTCTCACATAGTCTGACGTTCCTTTGCTCAATATTGCGTCCCTTATCTGATTGTCAGAATCACCCCCGTAACCACAGTCTCTCACAGCTTGTCTCAGACGTGTAGCAAATTGCTGCACTTTCTCACCTGGCTTCTGGTGCAGTTTTTGAAATGCGTGTCTTGCTAGCGCTGTGTTGACCTTGGGTACGAAGTATGCGTTCAAAGCATCCACCGCCTTGTCATATTGGGTCGCCTCACCCGTGTCCGGAAGAGTTGAGAAAATGTCCTGTACGTCTGGTCCAGCTAGATGAAGTAGCAGTGCACGTCTCCTTTGCTTCGTAGCATCAGTTGAATCCTCGGTTATGATGAGCCCCTTGCCGTCAGCATATAGCTCGAACGACGTTAGCCATCGCTTCCATCTGGAGCCTAGCGTGGCTGGCTCGGTGTAGCATGCAAAATGCTGAATTCCGGATTTCTCCATACTAACTAGCTAAACTGTAATTTTAACTAACTAACGGAAATTAATCCTCGTCGCCAATGTTATATCTCTACTTTACTTATGAATTAAGGAGATATTACAGAATTTAATCTTGATAATATTGACCACACGTAGACACCGTTGTTACTCACTGAGCGCGAATCTTTTAATGAACTTCCTTCCTCTGCTCTACCCATAATACCTTGAACATTCTACAGGGTGCGTTACACATGGACATGACACGCAGCAATGACAAAACTATAGCAACACCATAGCTAGGCAGTTAGCTAGCAGTTAGCTAGGCTACTGGTAGCATAAGGCTCATTAAAAACACACACACACACACACACACACACACACACACAAAGCCCTTGGCAGGTGTTAAATTAAAAAAGCAGGGATTGGCATATTAATTTACCCGCAATGACAGTCCCTATAAATACACACATACACATTCATTCCCAGATCAAATAACAGGGTAAAAAAAGAAACACCCAAGGTTTGAACATAAAGTCTTGAGTAGGCTGCCCATTCGTTGACGCGCATGTCTTAATGAATGAACGTTCTCTCACGTAGCCGTTGGATGGTGGACAGTGTTCTTGTGTAGCTCAGGTTTATAAAAATGGCTAGGTTCTTTACTGTCTATGGCTTGGCTACTCGTTCACTGGCTCCTCTCAAACAGCTTACCCTCATGGGCTCTGTCCTCCATTCCCCCAGCATGCTAGCAAACGTTTCAGAATCACTCCCACAGCACCTTCATGTAGTCTCTTTCAAGTTGTTCTCCCTGTCGTTAGCAGTGTAGCTAGCAGAGAAGCTCAACATAGCTAACTAGCTGCTAACTTGAGGTTTATGTTGTCGCCTCTGAAACAAACCGATCTTCCTTGAACCCCCTATCACCTATCAAATATACTGATCATAAACAGCCTAATTATCTCACACGTTAAGCTGTGTCTCCTCAGTATCTAATCGTCATTTCTTCTCTTCACCTCCTGTCTTGACTAGCGCGCGAAAACATCTCAACTAGGCATTAATAAATGTCAAAGTAAAAGTCCTCTACTAAATGATCGGTGACCATGCAGTATCATGCATAAGATTCAATTAGACTCAATTAGAGTCATTTCGACTCAAATCACAGGTAATTTCCTAACAGACATAGATAAAAAATAAAAAATAAAAAAAACCATCATCAAAACAACATATTAGGGATGTTAGGAATCTGAGGATCACTCTCATCCAAACATGCACAACTCAATTTAACCTTTATAAGGGCACACCTGGACAAAGAATCTAGCCTGGATTATTATTTATTTATTTTGCCATGCAGGGATATGGCCTGAGATTTAAAAAAAAAAAAAAAAAACACACTAACTCACAATGATGGCATGTCCATTTCAAGTGTTGGGGGTGAGGAAATTATTATTTTTGGATGTTTTTCGTTGGACCTGGCGACCTTCTCAAAGTAAATGGTAACACTAAACAACAACTGAACAAGGAGCTACGTTAATATTTTGGAGGAAAAGATCAGGCAGCCTGCCGAGTGGCCTGCCAGGGGCGGACTGGGACAAAAAAATCGGCCCTGGCATTTTGGACCAGACCGGCCCACCTTATTCGCTATAACGCAAACATTTTCAGTTTTTGAATGTGTACAGCTGTGGGTTGGTGCTCTACGATGTGCTTGGGCCAGCCCAATGGCAATCGGGCCATCAACTGATCAACTGTCTGGCTTATGGTCAGAAACAATAACATATAGATAAAAAAAAAAGTGTTGGACTCGGGACTATCGGCCCAAATAGCACCGCGGCCCACAGGGAAAGTGCCCGGTATGCCAGATGGCCAGTCCACCCCCGTGGCCTGCCCCAATAGGATGGACAAAAATGGTTAGTTAACAGAGAACAATATCAGCATTCTAGAGTGGGCTAGCCACAGAGTCCACGGTCCACCCCTCAATCCATACAAAAGTGAGCACAAGGCCAGAGTGATGACAAATGATTGATCCTGTCTCGAAAACCGGACTGCTGCTAAAAAGTGTGTGTGTGTGTGTGTGTGTGTGTGTGTGTGTGTTGTGCGTTTCCTCAGATCCCAAGTGGATTACACATCAGCTGCTGCTCTGAGGACTCACAGGACCAAACACCTCACTGGACCGCACAGGATACCAAGAGAAACAGGATCCCAAATACACACACACACACTCACACACACACACACACACACACACACACACACACATACTCTCACACACACACACACACACACACACACACACACAGTGATTTAACACTCATACTCATACACATACACGCACACACACACACACACACACACACACACACACACAGTCTCTCACACACACAAGCACACAAATAGGCTACACACCAACAAACACACACACACACACACACACACACACACACACACACACACACACACACACACACACACATACACACACGCACACACACACAGACACACACACACACACACACACACACACACACACTTATGTGCCTTGGATTGAAATGCAGTTCAGCCCAGGGTATCCAAAGAAACATCCATCCAAGCACCTGTACTGATATGTGCAACAAGAGTGGAGCCATGCAGCACACTGGAGGACATCTGAGTCATGAAGAAGACAAACCCACTCAAAGACAAAGCCCACAAGACAAGGCCTGTCCTTCTGCGATGGATAACCATAACTCAATGCGCACACACCCACGCTGTATGACTGACGTGGTGAGCGCTCTCTCTCCCTGGGTTCATATTAGTTGTTACTTTTACCATCATATTTATAAAAACATGTCAGTTTTTTAAAGACAATGTCACCTTCATGTAGTTCCAGGTGATCAAAAATGATCACAGATCTGGTTGAACAGTCTATTCTTTAGGTGGCACCAGCTGACATTAAAGGAAGGATCGATATGTTTTACAAAGTGCAAATGTTTCTTGTAGGTGTTTAAGTTACGTGTGCTATTCATTTCTGTGAGCCCGTCATTATAGGATTTTCTCATCATTTGTCATGTTCTGTGTTGAGTGTGAGTGAGTTGCCCTCTGTGTGTGAGAACTGGTTATTACCCAGCAGTAATGAGCCAACTGGTGATTGACCCAACTGATGTACAACGAGCCCTCTCCATGGTGATGCACGAGCCTTCTCCATGGTGACGTGCAACAAGCCGTCGCCATGGTGATGCACGAGCCTTCTCCATGGTGATGCACGAGCCTTCTCCATGGTGCACCTCTGTCCTGTGCTGGAATACATGGACTAGGTGCTGCCCTAACCCTAACCCCTCCATCCCTCCATCTCCTTACCCCCTCCATCCCCTTACCCCCTCTATCCCTCCATCCCTCCATCCCCTAACCCCTCTATCCCTCCATCCCCTAACCCCTCCATCCCCTCACCCCCTCCATCTCCTTACCCCCTCTATCCCTCCATCCCTCCATCCCCTCACCTCCTCTACCCCTCCATCTCCTTACCCCCTCTATCTCCTTACCCCTCTATCTCCTCATCCCTCCATCTCCTTACCCCCTCTATACAGTATATCTCCTTACCCCTCCATCTCCTTACCCCCTCTATCCCTCCATCCCCTCACCCCCTCCATCTCCTTACCCCCTCTATCCCTCCATCACCTCACCCCCTCCATCTCCTTACCCCCTCTATCCCTCCATCTCCTTACCCCCTCTATCCCTCCATCTCCTTACCCCCTCTATCCCTCCATCACCTCACCCCCTCTATCCCTCCATCCCCTCACCTCCTCTACCCCTCCATCCCCTCACCCCCTCCATCTCCTTACCCCCTCTATCCCTTACCCTCTATCTCCTCACCCCCTCCATCCCTTACCCTCTATATCCCTCCATCCCTTACCCCTCTATATCTCTCACCTTATCTCCTCTGTCTCTTCATCCTTTTTTTATCTCTCTTTCCTCTAGGTGCTGCCCTTACCCCCTGTACCTCTACCTCTCTACCCTTTCTCTTTCTGCACTTCTCTCTCTCTCTCTCTCTCTTTCTCTCTGTCTATCTAACTTTCACACACAGTTCTGTCTTTCCTCTCTCGATCTAAATAATGATTTTGAATGTAAATGTCAATAATGTTCATAGTATGTATTTGTATTTTGTTTTCTGTTGTGTGTGTTGAAAGTGGTATAGAACGCATGTTATGTACAGTGATATTTTAAGATTTGATAAGCAGGTTCTTGGCTGTTCTTTCATTTTTTTTTTAGGACGACAGTGTTTGAATTTAAACATGGATGACATTCAAGGTAATACAGTATGCCTGTCATTTGGTATCATAGATATTTGTACAGCATTTGGCCTTCAAAACTGTGTCAACACTTATGGAGAGATACAGTATATCTCATTGACAAATGACAAATGGAGTGTGAATAAAAAAAAGTTGTGTCAGAGACATTGGTTGCTTCTTGTCTACCTGGTTTGACATCATATACTGGGCTCATGTGGAGTAGTGTAGAATAGTAGTTGACAAATGTTTCCATAATAGTTACTGCAGTCATCATGTACCACTGCAGGGCTGGCGATAGCATCACTGCTAATACCAGCTGTTGGCAGTGTTCTAGCTGTACATTACCTGCCGGAGTGTTCCATCTGTACGTTACCTGCCGGAGTGTTCCATCTGTACGTTACCTGCTGGAGTGTTCCATCTGTATATTACCTGCCTGAGTGTTCCATCTGTACGTTACCTGCCGGAGTGTTCCATCTGTACGTTACCTGCTGGAGTGTTCCATCTTTAGATTCCAGCCAATGTCTTCTGATGGTACTTTCTTCAATATTTATTTGGGGCCTTTTTGCCTTTATTCATACAGGGCAGTGAATTGAGTGACCGTATATAAGTATACTATATATAGTGAAGATAGACCGTATATAAGTATACGATATATTCACACAGGGCAGGGAAGAGTGGCATAGAACGCATGTTATGTACAGTGATATTTTAAGATTTGATAAGCAGGTTCTTGGCTGTTCTTTCATTTTTTTTTTAGGACGACAGTGTTTGAATTTAAACATGGATGACATTCAAGGTAATACAGTATGCCTGTCATTTGGTATCATAGATATTTGTACAGCATTTGGCCTTCAAAACTGTGTCAACACTTATGGAGAGATACAGTATATCTCATTGACAAATGACAAATGGAGTGTGAATAAAAAAAAGTTGTGTCAGAGACATTGGTTGCTTCTTGTCTACCTGGTTTGACATCATATACTGGGCTCATGTGGAATAGTGTAGAGTAGTAGTTGACAAATGTTTCCATAATAGTTACTGTAGTCATCATGTACCACTGCAGGGCTGGCGATAGCATCACTGCTAATACCAGCTGTTGGCAGTGTTCTAGCTGTACATTACCTGCCGGAGTGTTCCATCTGTACATTACCTGCCGGAGTGTTCTATCTGTACTTTACTTGCCGGAGTGTTCCATCTGTACGTTACCTGCCGGAGTGTTCCATCTGTACGTTACCTGCTGGAGTGTTCCATCTTTAGATTCCAGCCAATGTCTTCTGATGGTACTTTCTTCAATATTTATTTGGGGCCTTTTTGCCTTTATTCATACAGGGCAGTGAATTGAGTGACCGTATAAAGTATACTATATATAGTGAAGAAAGACCGTATATAAGTATACGATATGTGACCCTGTAAAGCGGAACCAGTCGTTTCGGTAAAATTAATTAAATTAAGTTATTGTGCTCACGTGAACGGCCATACACTAAGCTTTCCAACGATATGTATATCGAGGGTATTACACAAACTATCGCTAAGCATCCAACTATCGCTAACAGCATCCAAAGTTGACATGGTTCTCCTGTCACGATATGCCAGAAGAGGAGAAATCACCTTTTTAAGCAGCGCGTGCACAACGGGAATGACAGCAAATGTGTTGAATCTTCGCCGGGTTTAACAGTCAAAACGTATGTTTTTCCGTGAAATGCGTTCACGATATGAAACTGTAGACTGTATACAGTCGAATTAGGCGAAAACGTGAAATTCAACATTTTAACCCGGAAGTTTGTTATTGTTGATTTTCTCAAAATAACGTTGTGCGCAAAACGACTGATTTCGCTATGAATGGTCACATATATTCACACAGGACAGGGAAGAGTGACCGTATATAAGTATGCTACAGTGAAGAGTGAATGTATACAGTATAAGTATACTATATACTGTATAGTGAAGAAAGACCGTATATAAGTATACTATATCTTCACACAGGGCAGTGAAGAGTGACTGTATATAAGTATACTATGTATAGTGAAGAGTGACCGTATATAAGTAGGCCTATACTATATATAGTGAAGAGTGAGCGTACAGTATATAAGTATACTATATATAGTGAAGAGTGAGCATATATAAGTATACTGTATATTCATACAGGGCAGGGAAGAGTGAGCGTATATAAGTACACTATATATAGTGAAGAGTGAGCGTACAGTATATAAGTATACTATATATAGTGAAGAGTGAGCATATATAAGTATACTGTATATTCATACAGGGCAGGGAAGAGTGAGCGTATATAAGTACACTATATATAGTGAAGAGTGAGTGTATATAAGTATACTATATATAGTGAAGAGTGAGCGTATATAAGTATACTGTATATTCATACAGGTTAGGGAAAAGTGAGCGTATATAAGTATACTATATATAGTGAGGAGTGAGCATATGTAAGTATACTATAGTGAAGAGTGAGCGTATATAAGTATACTATATATTCATACAGGGCAGTGAAGAGTGACATGGAGCAATTGGGAGATGATGTGGAAATGGGATATGACGAAGGGTCGAACTCTAATCCAGGTCCCCCTGGGCATCTGGGCATATACTGTATAACTCTAATCCAGGTCCCCCTGGGCATCTGGGCATATACTGTATAACTCTAATCCAGGTCCCCTTGGGCATCTGGGCATATACTGTATAACTCTAATCCAGGTCCCCGTGGGCATCTGGGCATATACTGTATAACTCTAATCCAGGTCCCCCTGGGCATCTGGGCATATACTGTATACTGTATACAGATAGATGCCAGGGACAGCTCCTTGCATAGGGCATAGGTTTATAGTTATAGATGCCACCAGATATCCCTAAAATGGTGAAGCCTGTTAAAACATGTACGGTTAACCTACTGCACAGTGTAATGAGCTCAACTCTCTTGCCCGTCTCAAGCAGGCTGCAGCAGCCTCCGGCTATATATATAGTGAAGAGTGAGCGTATATAAGTATACTAATGTATAGTGTGTACTGTATACATGTACGGTTAACCTACTGCACAGTGTAATGAGCTCAACTCTCTTGCCGTCTCAAGCAGGCTGCAGCAGCCTCCGGCTATATATATAGTGAAGAGTGAGCGTATATAAGTATACTATGTATAGTGAAGAGTGAGCGTATATAAGTATACTAATGTATACTGTGTACTGTATACATGTACAGTTAACCTACTGCACAGTGTAATGAGCTCAACTCTCTTGCCGTCTCAAGCAGGCTGCAGCAGCCTCCGGCTATATATATAGTGAAGAGTGAGCGTATATAAGTATACTAATGTATAGTGTGTACTGTATACATGTACGGTTAACCTACAGCACAGTGTAATGAGCTCAACTCTCTTGCCGTCTCAAGCAGGCTGCAGCAGCCTCGGGTCCTCCTGAGGCCGACACCTGGTGTGCTGACAGAGCAGTGAGTCACGCCACGGCGTGAGCAGCTGTCTCTCTCCCAGCTGATGCCTCTGTTGCCACACCTGCACAGACATAAACACTTCTCCAGAGGCGAGCCGGGACAGAACCCCCCCCCCCCCACACACACACACCCCTCGACTGGGCCTCTCCCAGAATGTGTCTCTGGCTACATGAGTGTGCCAGGGGAGGTGTGTGGTTACACTTATCAGAACCCCCCCCCTGAGGCTACACTATCCCGGCTCACACGTCTGAGCCATTGTAGTCATCTCCAGAATGCGCCAGAACATTTCTGACTAGGGGAAACAAGTACAGTACATTCTGACTGAATATTACTGCCAGCTCAGAATCACTGAATATACTGTAGCAGTATTCACAATAACATCTGAATAACTAGCATGTTGCTAATCTAATCTGTTTTTTTGTTGTTCCAGAGTTAAAGGCACAAACTGATCCATGACCTTTTTTTTAGCCACCTGCCCCATAGGGCAGTCAGACAGATGCCTCTCCCTTCCTCTCCACGCTTGGTAGACACTTTTGATTTACTTGTGCTGTTGTTGTGTCCCCCTCAGGGTGTTTGTTATACCAAGTCCCAGAGATATCATTACTTTTTCCAGGGATCCCATGCAATCTGGTTTGTGCGAAGAGCAGGGGAAAGTTGGTTGGCTCCAAAGGACAACACGCGTTGGGAAAATAAAAAAAAGAAAAGAAAACGAGTCCCACCTGTTTGTGTCCATCTTGATCTCTCTGCTCTGTCAGTCCGGCCCATACAAATATATCAACACAGAGTGCAGCTGACTCAAGCCCTGAAAAAAGAGTGTGCTAGTCTGCCATGTTGCGCCATAAATACCTTCCTCTCTGGCGAATGGGGTTAATTTTAGCCCCTGCTCAGGCCAAGAGCGCTGCACGCAGACGGCCAGGGTTAACACTCGCTCCAGTCTCTGGTCAGCACACAGGGCAGCTTCTCTGCTTTTCTTCCCTGGACGTTCCTAAGTGTCTCCGGCGGTGTCTTGATCTCCCACGGCAGCATGGCCGACCCCAGCGAGCGGGACTATGTGGACGGCGACGGCGACGACATCGACGAGGACGAGCTTCTGGCCGGGCTGTCGGCCGAGGAGCTCAAGGAGCTGCAGAGTGAGATGGACGTCATCGCGCCCGACGAGAGGGTCCCCGTCGGCATGAGGCAGAAGAACTCGGCTGTTCAGCGGACAGTCAAGGGTGAGTCCTCACACGGGTGCCCGCTCCACACTGTGGGAACACAGTAACGCAGTAACACAGTAACACAGTAACACAGTAAATCTGGTGTCGTCTAAACTGTTATTGTATGCCTGTTGAAATTTGGGGATTTTTTTCAGATCTCTGAAAACCTAATTACTAAAATAAACCATTTTGAGATCCTGGCTTTATATAGCTCTACGGGCAGGAAGACAAGACTGGAGATACATTGTGTCTGATTAGAAAGAGCCAGTGGCTACTACCTACAAAACAGCTAAGAAGACTCTCCTCTGTAAACTGATACGTGCATAACAATGCCAACATTTCAGACAATACATCTGTGTGTACACAGTACACTGTAGCACTGTGGACCTGTGGATAACAGACAACTGTGATCAGGAACATGAATACATCTGTGTCTGTGGTTCATTAGAGGACAGTGATCAGGAACATGAATACATCTGTGTCTGTGGTTCATTAGAGGACAGTGATCAGGACATGAATACATCTGTGTCTGTGGTTCATTAGAGGACAGTGATCAGGAACATAAATACATCTGTGTCTGTGGTTCATTAGAGGACAGTGATCAGGAACATGAATACATCTGTGTCTGTGGTTCATTAGAGGACAGTGATCAGGACTCTGAGTGTGGGGACGTTGACGAGGACGAGATCTTGGCCGGCCTCTCTGCCGAGGAGCTCAAGCAGCTCCAGAGCGAGATGGACGTGATCGCTCCGGACGAGAGGGTGCCGGTGGGCCAGAGGCAGAGGGACCAGACCGAGAAGACCCCCACCGGCACCTTCGACCGCCGCTCACTCGTCGACTACATGTACTGGGAGAAGGAGTCCAAACGGATGCTGGAGGAGGAGAGAACCCCGGTCACACTACTGCCCAGCGAGGTGAGACACTACTGCCCAGTGAGGTGAGACAGTCACACTACTTCCCCAGTGAGGTGAGACAGTCACACTACTTCCCCAGTGAGGTGAGACAGGGTGGACATTACTGCCTAGTGAGGTGAGACAGTGTGGACACTAATGCCCAGTGAGGTGAGACAGTCACACTACTTCCCCAGTGTGGTGAGACAGGGTGGACATTACTGCCTAGTGAGGTGAGACAGTGTGGACACTAATGCCCAGTGAGGTGAGACAGGGTGGACATTACTGCCCAGTGAGGTGAGACAGTGTGGACACTAATGCCCAGTGAGGTGAGACAGAGTGGACATTCACTAATCACACTAATGCCCAGTGAGGTGAGACAGTCACACTACTTCCCCAGTGTGGTGAGACAGGGTGGACATTACTGCCTAGTGAGGTGAGACAGTGTGGACACTAATGCCCAGTGAGGTGAGACACTACTGCCCAGTGAGGTGAGACAGTGTGGACATTACTGCCTAGTGAGGTGAGACAGAATGGACATTCACTAATCACTGGGGTAGCAATACACAGAAACGCAATTATGGGGAAATAATCAACATGATATACAGTTATGACATGATATGTACAGTTATGACATGATACTGTATGTACAGTATACTTCTGTGCGTGCAGAGATGTGAATTTGAATGAGATTTGTTTATCTCTTCAGAAAAAGATGAGGGAGGCAGCTGAGCAGAAGGAGAAGGAGCAGGTGGTGGAGGAGGTGGTGGAGGAGGTGGAGGAGGAGGTGCCAGAGGGGGTTGACGAGGTGGAGTACGTCATCGAGGAGGTGGTGGAGGAGGTGGAGGCAGTGGACGGGCAGGTGGGGGAGGAGGTGATCGAGGAGGTCATCGAGGAGATCATAGAGGAAGTGGTCGAGGTCGAGGAGGAGGCGCAGGAAGAAAACAAACAAGCCATCGCCGTCCAGGAGTGTGCTGATACGCAGGACAGGAAGGAAACGGCCGTCATAGATCAGAAGACCAGTCCACCCCTGGAGGCGGGACAGAAGACCAGTCCACCCCTGGAGGCGGGACAGAAGACCAGTCCACCCCTGGAGGCAGGGGAGGAGGTAGAGCCACAGGGCAGGTTTGAGAACTGGGTCCCAGAGAAGGAGGAGCGGGTCATCTCCAAGCTGAAGATTCCCAAGCTGGCGCTCGGCGGGAACGCCTTGAAGACGACCGCGCGGCCGTCGGGGAACGAGACCAACCTGGACACCACGCTGCACAAGATCCGCAACAACAACCCCGCCATCACCGAGGTCAACCTGAACAACATCGAGAACATTCCCAAGGACATGCTGCTGGACTACGTCAACGCCCTGAAGAAGAACAAGCACGTGAAGACCTTCGCCATCGCCAACACCGGCGCCGACGAGAACACGGCCTTCTGCCTGGCCAACATGCTGCGCGAGAACAAGAGCGTCGCCACGCTCAACATCGAGTCCAACTTCATCACGGGCAAGGGCATCATCGCCATCGTCCGCTGCCTGCAGTTCAACGAGACGCTCACCGAGCTGCGCTTCCACAACCAGCGCCACATGCTGGGCCACCACGCCGAGATGGAGGTCTAGAACTCTATTCACTCTCTCATTCTCTCCATAGAACTCTATTTACTCTCTCATTCTCTCCATAGATGGAGGTCTGTAGAACTCTATTTACTGCTCTCATTCTCTCCATAGAGATGGAGGTCTGTAGAACTCTATTCACTCTCTCATTCTATCCATAGAACTCTATTTACTCTCTCATTCTCTCCATAGATGGAGGTCTGTAGAACTCTATTTACTGCTCTCATTCTCTCCATAGAGATGGAGGTCTGTAGAACTCTATTCACTCTCTCATTCTATCCATAGAGATGGAGGTCTTTACAACTCTATTCACTTCTCTCATTCTCTCCATAGAGATGGAGGTCTTTACAACTCTATTCACTTCTCTCATTCTCTCCATAGAGATGGAGGTCTGTAGAACTCTATTCACTCTCTCATTCTATCCATAGAACTCTATTCACTTCTCTCATTCTCTCCATAGAACTCTATTTACTCTCTCATTCTCTCCATAGAACTCTATTTACTCTCTCATTCTCTCCACAGAGATGGAGGTCTGTACAACTCTATTCACTTCTCTCATTCTCTCCATAGAACTCTATTTACTCTCTCAATCTCTCCAGAGATGGAGGTCTGTAGAACTCTATTTACTCTCTCATTCTCTCCAGAGATGGAGGTCTGTAGAACTCTATTCACTGCTCTCATTCTCTCCATAGAACTCTATTCACTTCTCTCATTCTCTCCATAGAGATGGAGGTCTGTAGAACTCTATTCACTTCTCTCATTCTCTCCATAGAACTCTATTTACTCTCTCATTCTCTCCATAGAGATGGAGGTCTTTACAACTCTATTTACTTCTCTCATTCTCTCCATAGAGATGGAGGTCTTTAGAACTCTATTTACTCTCTCATTCTCTCCAGAGATGGAGGTCTTTACAACTTTATTTACTCTCTCATTCTCTCCACAGAGATGGAGGTCTTTACAACTTTATTTACTCTCTCATTCTCTCCACAGAGATGGAGGTCTTTACAACTTTATTTACTCTCTCATTCTCTCCACAGAGATGGAGGTCTTTAGAACTCTATTTACTTCTCTCATTCTCTCCATAGAGATGGAGGTCTGTAGAACTCTATTCACTCTCTCATTCTCTCCATAGAGATGGAGGTCTTTACAACTCTATTTACTGCTCTCATTCTCTCCATAGAGATGGAGGTCTTTACAACTCTATTTACTCTCTCATTCTCTCCATAAAGATGGAGGTCTTTACAACTCTATTTACTCTCTCATTCTCTCCATAGAGATGGAGGTCTTTACAACTCTATTTACTCTCTCATTCTCTCCATAGAACTCTATTTACTCTCTCATTCTCTCCAGAGATGTGTACTAGAATTGAGATGGAGGTCTTTAGAACTCTATTTACTCTCATTCTCTCCGTAGATGTGTACTAGTCTAGAATTGTTATATTACTGTGCTCACATCTTTTGTATTGTCCATATTGTAGTGTATGTTGTGTGTGGTGTCTTAAGTTACTGGGACCTTGAATTTTCCCTTGGGGATCAATAAAGTATCTATCTCTCTATCTATCTATCTATCTATCTATCTCTCTCTCTCTCTCTCTCTCTCTCTCTCTCTCTCTCTGTAGGTGTCGCGGCTGCTGAAGGCCAACCACACGCTGCTGAAGATGGGGTATCACTTCGAGCTGCCCGGCCCGCGCATGGTGGTCACCAACCTGCTGACGCGCAACCTGGACCGCCAGCGGCAGCTGCGGCACGAGGAGCAGAAGCAGAAGGACGTGCGGACGCAGCGCGAGCTGCTGGACATGTACCAGGCCACCCTCCACCTGCCGCCCGGCCTCATGGAGATGCTGAGCACCATGCTGCCCCCCGCAGAGCTGCTCGCTCAGCTGCAGCACCACCACCAGCTGCTGCAGCAGCACACACAGCAGCAGACACCGCAGCAGCAGCAGCAGGAGGCCCCGGAGCCCAGGACACCGTCCCCCGAGCCCGGCCCGGAGCCGCCCCAGCTCCGCAAGACCCCGAGCCTGCAGCACGCCGGGCCCAAGCCACCCGGCGCCGCCCCGGGGAGCCACCTCAGGGACGTGCAGCTGAAGAAGACGCCCAGGAAGAGAGACCCGTTCCTGGACGGCGCAGAGGAGGAGCGGAGGAGGCCCGGGGCCGGCGTGCAGCTGCGCAGGATGACGACCTCACGGCCGCCGGACGACGTGTGGAGCGTGCGTGAGAGCGCGCTGATGGCGGACGAGCGCGCCAACCTGAAGGACGCGCTGAAGACGCTCAAACCCGTGCCACGCCGACGCGTGCCACCCAAGGTGGAGATGACGCCGCGAGACAACCTCCTCAGCGAGATCCGCCAGAGCAACGTGGCATACCTTAAAGCGGTGAGTACACACACACACACACACACACACACACACACACACACACACACACACACACACACGAGAGAGATCTATGTGCATGTTATGAGAGAAATGGACTAGATGTGCATGTTGTGATAGAAATGGACTAGATGTGCATGTTGTGAGAGAAATGGACTAGATGTGCATGTTGTGATAGAAATGGACTAGATGTGCATATTATGAGAGAAATGGACTAGATGTGCATGTTGTGATAGAAATGGACTAGATGTGCATGTTATGAGAGAAATGGACTGGACATTTCTGTTTAACATTAGAGTTGATCATGATTCATGAGGTGATAATGATGTGATTCGGTTCACAGGTCCCCCTCCCTAAAGAGCTGGAGTCGAGAGAAACCAGTCTTTTCTAAAGGACCTTCTCACAAATGGAGCTGTACAGTCCATCCTCACTCTGTCTGAGATGATCATCACAGTCCATCATAACTATGTCCAAGGCCATCATCAAACTCACCTGATTACGGAACGTATGCCCACACATGTAGAATATGGATGCTCATATTGGAGTTTTTTATGTTGTGAAGACACAACATAAACCCTTAACCCTAACCCTATGTTTTACTTGCTATTTTTGTTTTTATAATGCATTTAATATCCTGTCGTAATAAAGTGAACTCAATGTAGACCGTTATAGTCACGAGAATGATTCATTACCCAAACTCATTTCACGTCTACCGTTCAGCAAACATTCATTTCCATGTTATTGAGTCCAATGACTTCCCTCCGGTTGTACTTGGACATTATTGCCACCTCCCACTGTGCAGAGATGAACTCAGTCGCACCACATGAGCTCCAAACAGCAGCGTCCAGCCCACAGCACTCTGCCCACAGACCAGCGCAGCTTGGGGGATATAAAGTCACATCATCAGCATAGAATTCTCTCCTAAGCCACTCGGACACAGCGGTGGATACGATCTTCCCTGGTGTGCTTGGAGAGAGGTGTTTATCGAAGTACGGTAGCTGAATAACAGTGATGCTTTCGAGCATACTCAAGTCATATGGTCCTGCGAGTATGTAAGAATCTACACTGAATTTAAACAGGAAAAAATGTTTAATTCAAAGGTGGTCCTGCTCTGCAGTAACACATTGAGTTATGACATGTGAACACAGGGGTCAGACATACAGTACGTACATAATGAAGCCGGATGCACATGACTGGGGTTGATGTGATTACCTTGCCTACGTTACATACAAAGGAGTACATGTTGCTTTTCATTCAGCAGATTCCATTTGCATGCTTGAGACAGAACAGTGCAAGAAAAGTGCCAGTAATGCAAACCACAACACCTGATAAAAGCGTTTCTTGACAGGGGAGAGCTATCCACATTCCACACAGTCCAGTATTAAAGCTAGTCGCCATTCCTTTTCCACACCTGATAAAAGCGTTTCTTGACAGGGGAGAGCTATCCACACAGTCCAGTATTAAAGCTAGTCGCCATTCCTTTTCCAGTTTTTGCATTGCTATGATATGACAACGTCCACCACCGCATCCATTCCCTATGACCATGAAAAGAAAGTGTTGATTATTGCTGCTCTTACCTAGGAGCAAAACACAACCCATATTGCAGGAATGAAGTAAATAAGTAAATAAAGTAAATAAACACATAAACACACTGTGCTTAAAAACAATATTAATAACAAACGTATATTAAAAAAAATATTTGATTTGTAGCAATGTTGGGGAAAAGGGGGATGTTTCTTGAGGTAGCCCTGCGATGGAGCGGTGCACAGAACGGCAGCACCGACTGCACTGCTGAACTCTGAAGGCCTGAGCACTCGCACAGAATTCTAGACTGCACTGCTGAACTCTGAAGGCCTGAGCACTCGCACAGAATATTCTAGACTGCACTGCTGAACTCTGAAGGCCTGAGCACTCGCACAGAATATTCTAGACTGCACTGCTGAACTCTGGAGGCCTGAGCACTCGCACAGAATATTCTAGACTGCACTGCTGAACTCTGAAGGCCTGAGCACTCGCACAGAATATTCTAGACTGCACTGCTGAACTCTGGAGGCCTGAGCACTCGCACAGAATATTCTAGACTGCACTGCTGAACTCTGGAGGCCTGAGCACTCGCACAGAATATTCTAGACTGCACTGCTGAACTCTGAAGGCCTGAGCACTCGCACAGAATATTCTAGACTGCACTGCTGAACTCTGAAGGCCTGAGCACTCGCACAGAATATTCTAGACTGCACTGCTGAACTCTGGAGGCCTGAGCACTCGCACAGAATATTCTAGACTGCACTGCTGAACTCTGGAGGCCTGAGCACTCGCACAGAATATTCTAGACTGCACTGCTGAACGCTGAAGGCCTGAGCACTCGCACAGAATATTCTAGACTGCTCGCATGCATCCTCACATGCAAAGCTGTTGGTCTCATATCCTATATTTAGGAATTCCATTGAAATATAAATCAAATTACACAAATGATCTTTATAAAAATGAAACTAACAATATTTAATAACAAATAATATTAACTTCCTCATAAAAAACATGTTTCTTGATACGTTGTAACTTGGTCTCATTATGGGCTATATCAAGCAGTCACATCACCACTATAAACATGTTATAGCAAGTGGATGAACAGTCGATAAATAATTTAGACGAATATTCTAGGAGAAACTCAATCTCAAATAAACTCATCATTAAAGCTAAACTTTTCCGCCAGACATCTCATAGCTATACGGACCCTAACACACCCCACTATTTTATCCTTCAAACAAGATGGGCCGAAGAGCAAGACAAAAACAAACAGGCAAACACAAAGGGGTTGGAACGCCTACTGTCCCATCTTAGAACAGACAGCACACACATCTTACACACACAGAGTAATTTGTTATGATCCATAAGTTGTAACTTCTCTCGCAAACCTTTGGTGATTAAACATCTACAGTGTAACCAGCTGGTTGTCTATGGAGTAAAGTGGCCCAATGTTGGTGATTAAACATCTACAGTGTAACCAGCTGGTTGTCTATGGAGTAAAGTGGCCCAATGTTGGCTGAAGCTAAATAAGTTGATATTTACATCTGCCTCTTTTTGTTAAACACTGATTTGAGTCCCATAAAATGCACAGGAGTAGGACACCAGAGACGCTGGGGAGAGTGACGAATGGTTAGGGGAGTGTGTGTAGCCTGTGGACGCTGGTGAGAGTGAGGACAGGTTAGGGGAGTGTGTGTGACGACAGGTTAGGGGAGTGTGTGTGACGACAGGTTAGGGGAGTGTGTGTGACGACAGGTTAGGGGAGTGTGTGTGACGACAGGTCAGGGGAGTGTGTGTAGCCTTGTGGACGCTGCCGGCCTCGCTGTGTTGGGGGCGTGGCCTTGCAGACGCCATGGGCCTCGTCGCGCCGCTCAGTCCTTCAGCTTGCTCTCGATGAAGTCCTGGATCTTGTTGATCTTCTCCTCCTGCTGGTCCAGCAGGTCCAGGATCAGGCCCATGGGCGTCCTCTTCATGCCCACCACCTCCATCTTGTTCTCCAGACGGTTCTTCATGTTCCTCAGGCGCAACGAGGCGTGAATCAGGATCACTGGAGGAGGGACAAGAGATCAAGACCTTCAGCAAACTAAGCCACAAAGACCTGTAATAGCCAGAGGCCACAAAGACCTTTAATAGCCAGAAGACCTTCAATAGCCAGAGGCCACAAAGACCTTTAATAGCCAGAGGCCACAAAGACCTTCAATAGCCAGAGGACCTGTAATAGCCAGAAGACCTTTAATAGCCAGAATAGCCAGAAGACCTTTAATAGCCAGAGGCAACAAAGACCTTTAATAGCCAGAAGACCTTTAATAGCCAGAGGCAACAAAGACCTTTAATAGCCAGAGGCAACAAAGACCTTTAATAGCCAGAAGACCTTTAATAGCCAGAGGCCACAAAGACCTTTAATAGCCAGAGGCCACAAAGACCTTCAATAGCCAGAGGACCTGTAATAGCCAGAAGACCTTTAATAGCCAGAATAGCCAGAAGACCTTTAATAGCCAGAGGCAACAAAGACCTTTAATAGCCAGAAGACCTTTAATAGCCAGAGGCAACAAAGACCTTTAATAGCCAGAGGCCACAAAGACCTTTAATAGCCAGAAGACCTTTAATAGCCAGAGGCAACAAAGACCTTTAATAGCCAGAAGACCTTTAATAGCCAGAGGCAACAAAGACCTTTAATAGCCTGAAGACCTTTAATAGCCAGAGGCCACAAAGACCTTTAATAGCCAGAGGCCACAAAGACCTTTAATCCATCCCTATGGGATAGTGGTGTCTGGCTCTCGGGTGTTCTAGGGACTTCAGGACTATTTGAATCAACTATAAATCAACCATTCAGTGGGGAGGGGAACGTGTAGTGAGTACAGAGGCTGTGTTTGTGTGTGTGTGTGTGTGTGTGTGTGTGTGTGTGTGTGTGTGTGTGTGTGTGTGTGTGTGTGTGTGATTGAAGAGGTCCCTGTGGGAAGAGGGGACTAAATGTAAAATAACGTGATGACGCCAGCTGTGCTCTATGCGGGTGGAGCGCTGTAACTGTGATCTCTCGGTAACTACCGTCTCCATGGAGACGGGTCAACACTGAGCGATGGCGCTCCATGGAGACGGGTCAACACTGAGCGATGGTGCTCCATGGAGACGGGTCAACACTGAGCGATGGCTGCGTCTGTGGGCTCGCGGAGTCACTGGCCAGTTACTCATCTCTGCCGTATGTGACATGCCCACAGCCTCCCCGCTCCCTCCTGCTCAATAAGTGAGCCCTGTGTGTTGTGGGGGGGGGTTAGCAGCCCCAGGTGTTGTGGCGGGTTAGCAGCCCCAGGTGTTGGGGGGGTTTAGCAGCCCCAGGTGTTGGGGGGGTTTAGCAGCCCCGGGTGTTGGGGGGAGGGGGGGGGGGGTAGCAGCCCTGTGTGTTGTGACGGGGTTGTGGCGGGGTTAGCAAGGACACATGCCGATGTGTGCGGCCTTCAGGCCAAGAGTGGAATGTGGGCTTTCACAGGCCGGTGGAAAATAACTTACGGAGCAGCGGGAACGTGATCCCAAAGATGAAGACCAGGACCCCTCCACACAGAGACAGCACAAAGTAGCTGACGGCCATGACGGCGATGACGAACAGCATGGGGTTCTTCTTCTTGAAGCTCTTGATCACGGCCTGGTTCTCTCCCGCCCACACGGAACCCATGAAGACCAGCGTGACCACGCCGCCGCCCAGAAACATGCCCATGGGGTTCAGGAACCTGCGCCACACAAGGGGAAAAGTGTGTGAACAGTGAAATAGAGTACTTCATGAAGCCAGCAGTGAAATAGAGTACTTCATGAAGCCAGCAGTGAAATAGAGTACTTCATGAAGAGAGCAGTGACATAGAGTACTTCATGAAGAGAGCAGTGAAATAGAGTACTTCATGAAGCCAGCAGTGAAATAGAGTACTTCGTCATGAAGCCAGCAGTGAAATAGAGTACTTCATGAAGAGAGCAGTGACATAGAGTACTTCATGAAGAGAGCAGTGAAATAGAGTACTTCATGAAGAGAGCAGTGACATAGAGTACTTCATGAAGGCAGCAGTGAAATAGAGTACTTCATGAAGGCAGCAGTGAAATAGAGTACTTCATGAAGAGAGCAGTGAAATAGAGTACTTCATGAAGGCAGCAGTGAAATAGAGTACTTCATGAAGGCAGCAGTGAAATAGAGTACTTCATGAAGGCAACAGTGAAATAGAGTACTTCATGAAGGCAGCAGTGAAATAGAGTACTTCATGAAGAGAGCAGTGAAATAGAGTAATTCATGAAGAGAGCAGTGAAATAGAGTAATTCATGAAGAGAGCAGTGAAATAGACTAGGCTACTTCATGAAGGCAGCAGTGAAATAGAGTACTTCATGAAGGCAACAGTGAAATAGAGTACTTCATGAAGGCAGCAGTGAAATAGAGTACTTCATGAAGGCAACAGTGAAATAGAGTACTTCATGAAGGCAACAGTGAAATAGAGTACTTCATGAAGGCAACAGTGAAATAGAGTACTTCATGAAGGCAACAGTGAAATAGAGTACTTCATGAAGGCAGCAGTGAAATAGAGTACTTCATGAAGGCAACAGTGAAATAGAGTACTTCATGAAGGCAGCGTCGACAGTGAAATAGAGTACTTCATGAAGGCAGCAGTGAAATAGACTAGGCTACTTCATGAAGGCAGCGTCGACAGAGCACAACATCTGAGTACAACAACCCCACCTTGTGGCCATAGCACTCAACTACAGGAAGCCAACTCAACATTTAAACTGCACCATCCGCACAGCCTGATTTGTTGCACAGAACTTGATGGAAACATTGACTCCAAAATAGGCACGAGTCTGAAATAAGTAGCTACACGTGCCGGAGCAGGGAGGCCGAGCGGGTCACACCCTGTCCTGCCCCGGACAACTATGAGAGTTTGTTTTTCCTACAAGTGGAGACAATGCACAGTATGAGTCAGGTTTTTTTTCCATTTAAAAAAAGAATAGTCGAGGCCAGCCTTGTAGATACACGCCCATCTCAACAATAATTCTGTGTTTATTTGCAATAATTGTAATACCTCGATTACACAAAATAAATAAGACAGACTTGGAGATGTTTTCATAACAGACAGACAGTGGGGTGTACAGGTAGTATCTGTCAACAAGCATGCAAAATAGTCTATTTTTATCCAACACAGACAACGGTAGGCTATATTATCTAACCCTAGAGCTCAGAGGCCACTGTTTCTACACCCAAACCGCATAACAGCATCGCTCATGTCAGGCTACACAGATAAAAACAGAAACTAGGATTGATTACTGGTGGTGGTGTTCGCACTGCAAATGCCGTAAATTATCCCAGTTTAGGCTAATTGTGACTGGTTGCAACGCGTCATTTGCCAGCACCTTAACGTTTTGTAAATAGGCGAGTCAATGGATTCGTACTACCAATGCTATCAATTTAGGCTTCTGAGTGAACGGTAGATGAGTTATCCCGTGTAAAATAAAACTCGCCCCAGTAGCAGCGTAGCTGGCCTTGCTACTTCCGATGCACTCACCCCACTATGAGAGCAACCACAATAGCCACCACCAGGTAATTTGTTTGGTAGTATAACAAGTTGCTGATGATCCTGTTATTCCATTTGGCTAAATCTCCAAAGTCTGGTTTGGCGAATCGGTCTATTCCAGGGAAGAAATCGTCCCATGGTCTGAACGGTGCGACCTCCATCCCTGCCATCGCTGCGCTGCGCGAATGTCAGATCAGATGGCGCAGCAACGTCACAATTTAACGTGCACTCTCGCGCGAGCGCATGGCCACCTGTCAACTTTCGTCCTGTGAGTTTGCAGTTGTCTCTTATCCGGTGTCGACATCCCAACATTGTGCATGACGCCTCAAACTAATGGGTTGGGATCAATTGGGTTTTATTATATTACTTCATATTAAATTATATAATACTATATTATTCATTCAATATGCAACATTTTCTTGCAGCCATCATTCTATATCTAGGCTGATCCATAGGAGGCGATGCTGAGCACATTTTATTTCGCCCTGAATATGCTTCACATTAAGTGAGGGTAATTTCTCTATCGTTACACAATTACAGGCTGTGACTAATAATATGGAAAGTGACTATTTCGCAAACGGGGTCGTTCTTTAGACCGTTGTACATGGAGTAGCAGGTTCTGGTTTTGCTGATAGGCTAACTAGAGGCAGATACATTAAACTGAATTCAGTTCAGTTGTATCTGCATTTTACACTGCAACCAAACGAAGGACTCGTTTTGCAGCTGATCTGGACGCAGTAAGGCATTCTGGGAAGGCATGGAACTGTGAAAGTATGGCGGATGGGGAAGAGCCGTGAGTACCGTTGAATGAGTTTAGTACATTAAATCGCAAATTGCAATTGCTGTTCAACAATTACATTATGGAATGCTATCCTGGCTTAATCTTCTTTTGGCGTTTCTCTTTAGGGAGAAGAAAAGAAGGCGAATAGAGGAGCTGACTGAGAAGTTAGTGATGAAATGCTAAAAGCTGGCTTCAGGTTTGAGGAATACACAGCGCAGGGAGTGTGCAGATGCACGCAGTAGTGCTCACGTAAATGGCCTTTTCAGATGAACAGACACCCTATGGATGCCAAATCAGACAGTACAGTTTGATTGTGGCAGCGCAGTTTGCCGATACGGCGAATTCTTCACCTTTTACTGATAGCTTGCTGACGTAGCCACATAATCAGTGCTAGCTGGATAGAGTGCGAGCTAGCTTGTAGAGAACCCCCATTCGTGCTTGTGGTAAACACAGCAACTGCATTCAGATCAAAGTCTAGTTAATAAAATCAGCCGCTACTGCTGTCTACTCACTTGCAAGATACAGTGAAAGTCTAACCTATACCTGACTTCTCGTTTAGCACTTGTAAAATGAACCCTTAATGTATCTGCCCCTGTCAAAGAGCATCCATGATAAGCTTGTTGACACCTCTAGTACTGCACACTGCAGGCACACTCTGTACGGGAGGATGTCCATGGGGCTGTTATTACCATTCTGATAGGTAGCGGAATTTGCATGAGCAACCCTTATTTACTTGCAATGCTAATAAGTGCAAATGAATGATCACTATCCTTACTATGACTGATGCTTATTGATAAATCAAGAAGCCGACTGTGAACCCTGGACACACTTGTCTTAAATAATATTTCTCTTAAATGTTTACATTTAGTGCATACATGAACTCCTAGAACTCTTAGTTGATGTTTTCTGGTGAGAGATGTAGGGCCTTTGGTAACTAACGTTACAGGTGTGATCAGGTTAGAGGATGCTAGCTGTTTAGAGGATGCTAGCTAGCTGTTTAGAGGATGCTAGCTGTTTAGAGCAGGCTAGCTGTTTAGAGGAGGCTAGCTGTTCAGCAGATGGACTAACGTGTTTGTGTTCGGGCAGAATGGCCGTAGACGAAGGGCACACGGGCGCTGACTGGGAAGGACGCTGGAATCACGTCAACAAGTTCCTGGAGAGACCTGGTCCCTTTACCCACCCGGACTTTGAGCCCAGCACTGAGGTATGCACCCAACACTGAGGTATGAGCCTAACACTAACGTACGACCCAGCACTGAGATATGACCCAGCACTGAGATATGAGCCCGACACTAACGTATGACCCAGCACTGAGATAGGAGCCCAACACTAATGTATGACCCAGCACTGAGATATGAGCCCAACACTAACGTATGACCCAGCACTGAGATATGACCCAGCACTGAGATAAGACCCAGCACTGAGATAAGACCCAGCACTGAGGTCTGCATGCTGCACATGTAATGCTGCACATGTAATGAACCCAGCATGCTGCACATGTAATGAACTCAGCACTGAGGTACACGGTCCATCTACTTAGAATAGCAGCTTAACATGTTGTACCCATTAATACGCTCTAATTTGTGTGTTTATTTGTTGTGTTTAATCTAGACTCTCCCGTTTCTGCTGGAAACATGCAAGATTCTGGTGATCGGAGCAGGAGGACTTGGCTGTGAGCTTCTCAAAGATCTGGTAAAGATCTGAGAGCAAACTTATATTTGAAAAATACATTTCATATAATATTTCATTTTTAATATCTCAGACGTGTGATTCAATGAATTAGTGGAAGAAAAATCCTGGTCTGGTATTGTCAAATCAGCGGGTGCGTTCGATTGAATCGGCGCTGTGTAGATCTGGGTAAACGTAAAGAATGTTTGTGTTGAAAGATTCAGCCAGATCTGCGCAGCGCTGCAAGATCGAGCACGCTGTTGGTTCACCTCAATTGGACAACATCCTTTGTTTTTCCTGATTTGTGCATAGTATTTTTTATTGTTTGTACAAAGTATCCTTTATCTTAAATATGGTCTAAATAATGCTCCTACATTGTTGTGACTGTAGGCCCTTTCTGGATTTCGTCATATACATGTCGTGGATATGGACACCATTGATGTCTCCAATCTCAACAGACAGTTCCTCTTCAGGTGAGACTATTTTCATATATTTGCAAAGTGTGTTAGTCAGTTCTGACTTCCTGTTGTTGCATCCAAATGCAGTATCGCTTGGAGGATTGCATAGGATGTGTACGTGCATTATTGAAAAACTGAATAGAAGTCTGCACGCATAAAGTATATTATTGCTAATAGCAACCACTCTTCTGTGTATTATCGCTAATAGCAACCACTCTTCTGTGTATTATCGCTAATAGCAACCTCTATTGTGTATTATCGCTAATAGCAACCTTTTTTGTGTTCCTAAAGGCCCAAAGATGTGGGCCGGCCCAAGGCAGATGTGGCAGCTGACTTCATCAACAGCCGGGTCCCAGGATGTGATGTAGTCCCGTATCCTTCACATTAGATTACACTTACAGCACTGTCAGGAAGGAGAAGTGTGCAGCTGCGTTTGATTGGCTGATATCATGTCCTTTGTAGTCGTTGACTTAACATATTTAGGCATTTTCAGAAAATCCAGGACTTCGATGAATCTTTTTACAGACGTAAGTTGCAGCTTCCTGCTTTTACCTGCCTTACCTTTCATACTCAGAGCTCACTGCAGACTGTCCCCAGTTAAGTGCTAATCTGCTACATGCTTCCATCTGGCCTGCAGAGTTCCACATCATCGTCTGTGGGTTGGATTCCATCATTGCCAGAAGGTGGATGAATGGAATGCTGGTACGTGTCCCTCTCAGAGTTATTACTTCTGAAGTGTCTGAGGTGTTCTCCTTTAAGGCTCCATGTTGGTGATCAGAAGGGAGTGGTCAGTGGCAAAAGGCTTAATTCATTTAAGGAGGTGACCAGTTCAAATTCGGGGTGGTTCTGCTGTTCTCTTGCCCCAGCTGTTGACGTGTGTTTGCTGATTCTCTTGCCCTGTTGCCCCAGCTGTTGACGTGAGTTTGCTGTTCTCTTGCCCTGTTGCCCCAGCTGTCCCTGTTGGCGTATGAGGATGGCGTGCTGGACCCCAGCTCCATCGTGCCGCTCATTGACGGAGGGACGGAGGGCTTTAAGGGCAGCGCCCGGGTCATCCTGCCCGGCATGAACGCCTGCATCGACTGCACCCTGGAGCTCTACCCCCCGCAGGTGGGCTTGCCTTATGGCGGCATGATTTGGGCAAAATGTCTAATTATGATTTTGATGCAGATATTGCGATCTGATTAGTGAGATAGATATAGTCAAGCTTTAGTTCAGTATTCAGTAATGCCGTGGCCAGACTATTCTCTGGTTCAGTATTCAGTAATGCCGTGGCCAGACTATTCTCTGGTTCAGTATTCAGTAATGCCGTGGCCAGACTATTCTCTGGTTCAGTGTTCAGTAATGCCGTGGCCAGACTATTCTCTGGTTCAGTATTCAGTAATGCTGTGGCCAGACTATTCTCTGGTTCAGTGTTCAGTACTGCCGTGGCCAGACTATTCTCTGGTTCCAGCTCTGAAAGTGCCACATTCTGAACTGGTATTTATTTGGTGGAAATATTCCGAACGGTTCAAATGTTGATTTCCGAACGAGAACAGAACTGGTTCTTTGTCAGTCAAAAACGGCTATTTGAGTGTTTTTTGACCAACAGATAGCTGGTTCTTCAGAATTGTTTGAATATTGGTGTTATCTAGTGAACCAGCCTGCATATGCACCAGTTCTGAACAGAGGGTGCAGCATGATTCAGTTCATGTTCAGTTCACTTCACACCCATTTCAGTGTCCTTGGGTGCCAGCTCCAAAACAACTGTGCCGGTTCTGACCCATTTGATCTTTTGGTGGAGATGCTCCAAACGGCACAGCATGTGATTCTGGAGCACGATCCAGAAAAGAGCCCTTTATCTGTAACTGAGCAGTGCTGTGGATGGTGCTGATTGTTTGTTAATTAATAGAGTTCTTAATTGATAGTCATTCGTTCTTAATTAGTGGAGTTTTAATGAGTTGTTGTTAATTAATAGAGTTCTTACTCTCTTGATTGACAGATTAATTTCCCCATGTGTACCATTGCGTCCATGCCGCGGCTACCTGAGCACTGCGTAGAATACGCCCGCATGCTGCTGTGGCCCAAAGAAAAGCCCTTTGGAGGTAACGCTGCCCCGAACACCTTCCCACAGTCACACCTGGTGCAGTAACGCTGCCCCTAACACATTCTCACAGTCACACCTGGTGCAGGTAACGCTGCCCCTAACTAGGGATGTTAACCGGTGACTGTTTGACCGATGGTTGACCGTATCCACGTTAGCCGACCAAAGTTGTCGCTAGTCGGTTAAACAAAAAAAAGAGGCATCTTTAAATTAGGCTAAAGACAGTGGACTAAACGCTACTACAGCTAGCCATCTCATTCCAAGAAGATCTTTTTTGCGTGAAGTTAACAAATTATCCCTCTCACTCAATTTTTCATAACGCCTGCTTGTAGGCTAGGCTACGTAATAAACCAATAAAAACATTTGGCACGAGGTCACAGCGGTGGCCGGTGCGTCTTTTGCAATCTGGAAGTGTGCCGTTTTATCCATTGGTTTGATCATGTTGCAGTCTAGGCAACTTTCCGCATAAGATGGGCTTAAATTTTGAAAGACATTACATCTACATTTCAGGAAGGGTCATCAATGGTAACAGATAAGGTAATGATCATCTTTCGTTATTGTTGTTAGCACTTCCTCAAACTAAGCTGCGTCTCGGAGCTGTCATTTTCATAAGTGAGCCGCGGCCATTTCAGCTTCAAATGAGCTTCTAACGCTAGACAAACGCCTTTATTTGCAACGCGATCACCTTGTACCCAAACCATTTTCGGAGCAAAGGAACCATTTGTCCTCCATTTACAAGCTCCTTGGTTTGCAGGACTCATTGGCGCTGTAGGATTTAAAAAAGTGACGTGAGTGAAAGGGCGGCGCCGGGGCTGTGTGTATGAGCGTAGGACAGAGAGATGAGAGTTGGGAAATTGCGTGGCTGTTATTTCAAATAGCATAATTTATTTTAAACGAATCGGTTAACCGGTTTCAACCGGCTAATGAGCCTCGGTGGTCGGTCAAGAAAATGTTTAGTTTTCGCCATCCCTACCCCTAACACATTCCCATAGTCACACCTGGTGCAGTAACGCTGCCCCTAACACATTCCCACACTCACACCTGGTGCAGGTAACGCTGCCCCTAACACATTCCCACACTCACACCTGGTGCAGGTAAAGGTGCACAGTCACACCTGGTGCAGGTAAAGGGACGAGACCGCTTCAAAGGTCCTCTGTCTTTATTAGTAATGTATCTGTTTGTTTGTGTTTATTTACTCAATTTAGATCTATTTAATTAATTCAATCTACGTTCTCATAAGCCTCCCAGCTCTGATGTGTGCTGCACATTGCTGTTTGGTCCTCCCACCTCTAGATGGCGCAGCGCTGGACGGTGATAACCCAGAGCACATCCAGTGGGTGTTCCAGAAGGCCCAGGAGAGGGCAGCGGAGTTCAGCATTACCGGAGTTACTTACCGCCTCACACAGGGTGGGCGGCTTACACACACACACACACACACACACACACACACACATACACATACACACACACACACTGAATTGTTTCTAGTAGACTAGTAAAAGCAATTACTACTATTGTTCTGAGCGAAGCGTGAAGCCTGGTGTGTGCTTGCAGGTGTTGTCAAGAGGATCATCCCCGCTGTGGCGTCCACCAATGCAGTAATAGCAGGTCAGCACACCGGTGATTGGTCAAGTGTGTGTGGATTCCCTTCCCCGCGTGTGATTGGTCAAGCGTGTGTGGATGCCCTTCCCCGTGTGTGATTGGTCAAGCGTGTATGGTTGGAGTGTGTGAAGGCCATTCCCCGCGTGTGATTGGTCATTGTCAGGCGTGTGTGGTTGGAGTGTGTGAATGCCCTTCCCTGCGTGTGATTGGTTAAATGTGATCTCACTCCTTACCTGGTCATCTCTGTGTATGTTTGGGCTGATTTGACTTGCAAATGTGGTGTACGCAAAGGTGGAAAAATGCAAAACTAACTCTGAGGTTGAATGTCTGTTTCAGCTGCATGTGCGTCGGAAGTCTTTAAAATCGCCACAAGGTCAGTACTGTACCATGGACATGACATCATTATTATTGTTATTACTCTTATTATCGTACTGTACTCTCTAGTGATGTGCATGGTGTTGTTCTGTGTCTGTACACAGTGCGTATGTGCCCCTGAATAACTACCTGGTGTTTAATGTACACAGTGCGTATGTGTTTAATGTACACAGTGCGTATGTGTTTAATGTACACAGTGCGTATGTGAATAACTACCTGTTGTTCAATATACACAGTGCGTATGTGAATAACTACCTGGTGTTTAATGTACACAGTGCGTATGTGAATAACTACCTGGTGTTTAATGTACACAGTGCGTATGTGTTTAATGTACACAGTGCATATGTGCCCCTGAATAACTACCTGGTGTTTAATGTACACAGTGCGTATGTGAATAACTACCTGGTGTTTAATGTACACAGTGCGTATGCGTTTAATGTACACACCTGGTGTTTAATGTACACAGTGCGTATGTGCCGCTGAATAACTACCTGGTGTTTAATGTACACAGTGCGTATGTGCCCCTGAATAACTACCTGGTGTTTAATGTACACAGTGCGTATGTGTTTCATGTACACAGTGTGTATGTGAATAACTACCTGGTGTTTAATGTACACAGTGCGTATGTGTTTCATGTACACAGTGTGTATGTGAATAACTACCTGGTGTTTAATGTACACACCTGGTGTTTAATGTACACAGTGCATATGTGCCGCTGAGTAACTACCTGGTGTTTAATGTACACAGTGCGTATGTGTTTAATGTACACAGTGCGTATGTGTTTAATGTACACAGTGCGTATGTGTTTAATGTACACAGTGCGTATGTGTTTAATGTACACAGTGCGTATGTGCCGCTGAATAACTACCTGGTGTTCAATGACGTGGACGGCCTGTACTCGTACACCTTTGAAGCGGAGAGGAAGGTGAGCAGCTCTGCTGTAAACGTAAAGCGTTATATGTCTACAGTAGCAGACTCCTGTAGCGTTATTCATATAGGTACACACACAACGCAGTCAGTAGCAGACTCCTATAGCGTTATTCCTATAGGTACACACACAACGCAGTGATAGCAGACTCCCATATATGGAGTGATTTTTGTGTCTTTTTAATGCAAGGGAAAAAATACCATTTCAAGGGGAAAAAAGAGTTAAGAGAGGAAAAGTGAATGTTTTTTTAAGTTGAACAGCACACCACAATAAGACAGTTAGTGTTTACAGTTCAGTGTCCATCAGAGGGCCCCAGAGCAAACTACCCAGACCAGGTCACACACACGTCATCACGGTCATCGTATTGGTGGGATGTCTCGTTGAAGCCGTATCTGAGGCCAACAGCAGACTGTGTTGTCTCTCGCCCCCTTGTGGCCCACAGGAGAACTGCTCAGCCTGCAGCCAGGTGCCCCAGAAGCTACAGTTCCCCCCCTCAGCCAGACTACAGGAAGTGCTGGAGTACCTGACCGACAACGCCTCTCTGTGAGTGTGTGTATGTGTGTGTGTGTGTGTGTGTGTGTGTGTGTGTGTGTGTGTGTGTGTGTGTGTGTGTGTGTGTGTGTGTGTGTGTGTGTGTGTGTGTGTGTGTGTGTGTGTGTGTGTGTGTGTGTGTGTGTGTGTGTGTGTGTGTGTGGAGGTGCTGGAGTACCTCACCGACAACGCCTCTCTGTGAGTGTGTGTGTGTGTGTGTGTGTGTGTGTGTGTGGAGGTGCTGGAGTACCTGACCGAGAACGCCTCTCTGTGAGTGTGTGAGTGTGTGTGTGTGTGTGTGTGTGTGTGTGTGTGTGTGTGTGTGTGTGTGTGTGTATGGAGGTGCTGGAGTACCTGACCGAGAACGCCTGTGTGTGTGTGTGTGTGTGTGTGTGTAGGTGCTGGAGTACCTGACCGAGAACGCCTCTCTGTGTGTGTGTGTGTGTGTGTGAGTGTGTGTGTGTGTGTGTGTGTGTGTGTGTGTGTGTGTGTGTGTATGTGTATGGAGGTGCTGGAGTACCTGACCGAGAACGCCTCTCTGTGTGTGTGTGTGTGTGTGTGTGTGTGTGTGTGTGTGTGTGTGTGTGTGTGTGTGTGTGTGTGTGTGTGTGTGTGTGTGTGTGTGTGTGTGTGTGTGTGTGTGTGTGTGTGTGTGTGTGTGTGTGGAGGTGCTGGAGTACCTGACCGAGAACGCCTCTCTGTGAGTGTGTGAGTGTGTGTGTGTGTGTGTGAGTGTGTGTACGTGAGTGTGTGTGTGGAAGTGTTGGAGTACCTGGCCGAGAACGCCTCTCTGTGAGTGTGTGTGTTTGTGTGTGTGTGTGTGGAAGTGTTGGAGTACCTGGCCGAGAACGCCTCTCTGTGAGTGTGTGTGTTTGTGTGTGTACCTGTGTGTGTGTGTGTGTACCTGTGTGTGTGTGTGGAGGTGCTGCAGTGCTCGTTGTTCTAAGTTAAAGTTTTTCTTCGCAGACAAATGAAATCTCCGGCCATCACAGCAACACTGGAGGGGAAGAATAAAACCCTTTATTTACAGGTGAGTTATTTACAGGCGAGGTTTTATTTACAGGTGAGTTATTTACAGGTGTGGCTTTATTTACAGGTGAGTTATTTACAGGCGAGGCTTTGATTACATGGAATAAATATTTGGAATCTTTATTTAGTTTTGTACCATCCATGACCGTCTCTAGAGATGAACTGCAAACAAACAAATGATCTGTGAAATGCCAAACTGCACTAAACCAGAAAAGAAAGAAAGAAAGAAAGAGAGTGAAACATTAAGTTATACCATCTGCCAACGTTAGACTGTCACTAATCTGTTCATCGCCGTCATGTCAGGGCTTTCAGTACCTATTTTCATACCTTTTTCAGACTGTTGCCTCCATTGAAGAACGAACAAGACCAAATCTTTGCAAAACTTTAAAAGGTAAGCCTTCGATCTAAATTTGCATTCATTCAAGATGTAATGAATATTTAAATGGCACATCACTTCATGTGGCAGCAGAAGAAAGCTCACAGCTGTCAGCTGCAAGTGTTGTCATCAAAGGGTGTGTCTATAGACGTGGCCGCTCTGAGACAAATGATGGCTCTCAAATCATTTCATTGAACTCTCCTCTCTCATTTCAAATGAAACACGCAGCATTGTAATCAAATATACAACCCCTGGCAAAAAATATGGAATCACCAGTCTTGGAGGATGTTAATCCAGTTGTTTAATTTTTTAGAAAAAAGCCAGATCACAGACATGACACAAAACTAAGTTCATTTGAAATGGCAACTTTCTGGCTTTAGGAAACATTAAAGGAAATCAAGAAAAAAATTAGTTAATCAGTAACAGTTTCTTGTTTTAGACCAGCAAGAGGGGAAAAAAATATGGAATCACTCAATTCCAAGGAAAAAAATATGGAATCATGAAAAACAAATTGACAAAAGAACACTTCAACGCACCACTAGTACTTTGTTGCACCACCTCTGGCTTTTATAACAGCTTACAGTCTCTGAGGCATGGACTTAATGAGTGACAATCAGTACTCTTCATCAATCTGGCTCCAACTTTCTCTGATACCAGTTGCCAGATCAGTTTTGCAGGTTGGAGCCTTGGGATGCACCATTTTCTTCAAATTCTCCTACAGATTTTCTATTGGATTGAGCATTATCGAAGATGTAACGATCGCCGTCTCCCCAATGCCTTTACCTGACATGCAGCCCCATATCATCAACGACTGAGGAAATGTGCATGTTTTCTTCAGGCAGTTGTCTTCATAAATCTCATTGGAATGTGGATAACTAGATGAAAGTCATATTCAGTGATGAATCGCGTTTCTGCAATGGGCAAGGTGATGATGCTGGAACTTTTGTTTGGTGCCATTTCAATGAGATTAATGAAGACAACTGCCTGAAAAAAACAAGGTCATTGATGATATGGGGCTGCATGTCAGGTAAAGGCATTGGGGAGATGGCGATCGTTACATCTTCAATAATGCTTATATTATTATTTATTATATAAAGTTTATATTGACATTTTGGACACTTTTCTTATCCAATCAATTGAAAGGATGTTTGGGGATGATTACATCATTTTTCAAGATGATAATGCATCTTGTCATAGAGCAAAAACTGTTGAATTCCTTGAAGAAAGACACATAAGGTCAATGTCATGGCCTGCAAATAGTCTGGATCTCAATCCAATTGAAAATCTGTAGTAGAATTAAAGAAAATGGTGCATCCCAAGGCTTCAACCTGCAAAACTGATCTGGCAACTGGAATCAGAGAAAGTTGGAGCCAGATTGATGAAGAGTACTGATTGTCACTCATTAAGTCCATGCCTCAGAGACTGTAAGCTGTTATAAAAGCCAGAGGTGGTGCAACAAAGTACTAGTGGTGCGTTGAAGTGTTCTTTTGTCAATTTGTTTTTCATGATTCCATATTTTTTTCCTTGGAATTGAGTGATTCCATATTTTTTTCCCCTCTGGCTGGTCTAAAACAAGCAGCTGTTACTTATTAACTAATTTTTTTCTTGATTTCCTTTAATGTTTCCTAAAGCCAGAAAGTTGCCATTTCAAATGAACTTAGCTTTGTGTCATGTCTGTGATCTGGCTTTTTTCTAAAAAATTAAACAACTGGATTAACATCCTCCAAGACTGGTGATTCCATATTTTTTGCCAGGGGTTGTAGACACGGCCCGTATGCAAGGTTACCACTGCAGTATGCACACACACACACACACACACACACACACACACACACACACACACACCAGGCTGTCAGCATTTGCACTTCAAGTGACATGTTCATCTTGGCATCAGCTTGTGCTCGACTGCTGGTGTCTGAGAAGACTGTGTGTGTGTGTGTGTGTGTGTACAGATGGTACGGGTTGAGAATGCTCCTTTCTTTCCCGCACATCGGGACTCCCGAAGCATCGGGACTTTAATTAAAACTGCAACCGCAAGGGGGCAACATAAGACCGCCTTAATAAAAGGAAGGTTCGGCTCATACCGGAAAACACGGAAAAACCCGAAGACACCGCGCTGGTGACAAGCGGAGAAAAGAGACATCACGCTCGGCATGTCAGATTGCAGTTTCAGAGTTTTCGAATGTTTTACAGCATACCTCACAGCTGGCTCTCTCACTCGACGTAGCCTATAACTCAGTCAGTCCAGCAGAGATGCTAGAGCAACGTTTTGGTCAATGGAGAGGGAGAGAAATGCTCCGCATATCCGTCTCATTTAATCCGTCTCATTTAATCATTAAAATGAAGGTGATGACTGGCGAAATTATAATCAAACGACGTTTCAATAAACCATTGTTGAAATTAATGAAAATGGTTTTAGAAGCCTTCAATTCAACCTGAAAGACTCGATATAGGCAACCTTAGATTAATTCATTAATTCATTACGGTTACAAGACCGCATTTCCGTGAATAGGCTATTATTGTCAAGGCGAAGACGAAAGAGATGGACAAGATGGACATTTAGGCTACATTTATGTTAGGAATACTTAGAAATGTGTAGGCCTATAGGCTATTTTAAAACGGAGGCATGTTCATTTTAACCGGCGACGCTGGGTAGCTTACCCAGCACTTTATCACAGATTTTGTCCCCACCACTTTTGACAACTGAAAATAAAACGTATTTAACAGAAATATCTTTAATAGGCCTACATGCCTATCATGTCACTTTACTTATAACCGTAGGCTACATGATTGGAGAAGATCGCGCATTTTGTAACATTATAACAATGGATGGTCAGATATGCGATAGGGCAGTGAGGGTGATTCATTGTAGCCTAACCATCGACTAGTAGGCCTAGCTCCGCAAAAGAAGTTTCTAGCAACTTAGAATATATGGATCTCGTTATGCATGTTCATGTTGATTCAGAGATAGACATATCGTGGGCTACTGTGCGTCAATATAACAGCATTTTATCATGTGGTGAATTAATGACTAACGTCGGTTTAACATGTCAGAACTTTTGATCGGCGTTTCAAGTGCATGCCACGAATAGGCTAAATTAACTCGACTGACTGAATCCTTTATATTTCTTGGCTAAGTGCGAAGAAATTGACACTCGAACTGTAGCGTAAATGGTTGAGGCATCTTAATCATACGTCAGCGACCGGGGTTCAAAACTTACTCTACGAACCTCCGGAACCCATTAAGACAAGAGGCATTATTTTATTAAAAAGTTTTGCGATTTTTTTATGATTGCGATGTCTGCTGAAAAGAAAAGTTAATATGTGAATTCGTGGTTCAGCGCGCGCACACACACACACACACACACACACACACACACACACACACACACACACACACACACACACACACACACACACACACACACACACACACACACACACATTTTTACATTTACATAATAGGGCTCGGGCACACGCCTTGCATTCTAGGAATATCGCCGCCATTTGGTAGCGCACTGAACGTAATATCCATTCATTCAGATGCACAAGACAAGAAGCAGAAATAGTAGCGATTTATTCTTTTCCTCTTGCGATCGTGGGTTGCACTGTTACACCCCACTACACAGCAACATACTACCAAGAAGGCAAAAAACTAAGTAACAGGAACACACTAAAAGGCGGGAGTAAATCCATAGTAATCCATAGTAAACTAAGGAGTGAAGCTGCCAATGTGGCTGTGCCCGCGAAGTTTTGATGTCATGATCCCGAGCCCTAGTGTCAGGAAGTGTCTGTCGAGAGAGAGGGGGGAGGGAGGCAATCGTCCAATGCCGCATACAGGTAGGCTATAATGTCTAGTGAACTGGTTAGACAAGTGTGGGGGAGGGGGAATGATCGCACAAGACAATTGCTCTTCATGAAATGGGTAGTCTCACAGACGTTTGTCGATGTTTAAACGTAGCCTACTACATCACTTGCGAAATCGGACGTGGCACATAGAATTATTAGGCTACTGGATTTAATATAGCATAGACTTTGTTCATCCTATATTAGCCTATATTAAAATGTAATGTGCTGCGGGGAAGCATTGGGGAAGTCAGTTTAAGTTGTCCTGTAACAATTTGCCTCTTATTATAAGAGTATGCAGCCACTACGCACATAATAGTCTAGGTTACGGGCGGATGCGAGCAACCCCATGCAAAAGAAGGCCTTAAGTTAACGGACTGAAGGCCTGTTTACATGTCAAACATGCATTAAATCTAAGAAACGAAAAACACAAATATCATGTATTGTGTCGTAAACCCTTAATGGTACTTTGGGGTTAACTGTAACCATTTTTGAGGCCGTTTAAAACGTGCATCAAATCACACAATTTGGTCGTTTTGGGTGTCGTAGCGTGTAATAAAGGTCGTCAACAATCAAATTGACTACTTTTAAAATTAAGAGTTTTTTTTATTATTTGAAGAGTTTAAGAGGAGAGTTTTTGGTTTTCTTCTAGCTTGGGTAAGCTGCAGGAGGATAGAATTTAGCAATTGCTGCCAACATAGGCTAGCCTACTGTCAAAAACATCCGTGCGGATGACGGTCTGATTCAAGCAGGAGGGTAGAATTTGGCGAATTTGGCGGCAGCTGCTGCCAAAATACTGTGGGGGAAAAACATCCTTGCGGTTTTGACACCACATAATAAACTCAACAAGGTAGCCCAGGTGCTGGCGAGCCGTACCTCTGCGGACCTGGTTTCTCCAAACTATACTTTTGCCCCGGCCGCAATCGCTGCCAATCCTTCTTCTCCTCCTCTTCAGATGAAGAAATAAAAAAGAACGAGTCGATTTGACAATTACAACTTTTCTTACAATCCCTCCAACAGGCCACCGCCAACAAGACAGGCTCAGCAGCCTCATACAACTGTAGCCTACTGTGTTGCTACGGGACCCGACGTCAGCGGATAGGCTACTATGAGCGCGATTGGCAAGACAACTAGAAATTCTTCTTTTAAACTCTTAAAACGAATGAAAAAAGTAGTCAGTTTGATCGTCGACAACCTTTATTACAACCCACGACACCCAAAACGACCACATTGTGTGATTTGGTGCGTTTTCAACAGCCTCAGAAAATGGTTACAGTTAACCCCAAAGTACCCAGTTAATGACTTCGTGGCCACTATGCGCAACTGCATCGCGCAGTGAGCTGAAGGATAGGAGGACCGACACTTATTAACACAAAGCTTTGTAAAGCACTAACAACCACCCCTCAAAGTTCATTGTCCATAAGTCCAAACAATAAGTATAAAAATCCGACAATCCAAAACGATAACGAGATCTCCCAGAAACGAAAAACAAGTTTGTTGAGTAGCCTAGTCCTTCCAACAATCTCAGTTTTTGCGTTTGTTAGATAAAAGGCATTCTGTCCTGCTGTATTCCAATGAGAAAAAATCATCCACAAGGTAGGCTAAGGGTCACGGTAATGCAGCATGCAGGAATCTATATAGGCCTACGCACAAAACGAATGAATGGATTATATCGGCCAAAACGAATGAATGGGTTGGGAGAGTCGTCTGGCTGTGTCAGCAGACTGCAGTCGGTCTCGAGGGGTTAAATAGCGCACGTACTTGAATTTTAATCTGAAGAAGACCAAATCAAATCAAAAAAGAAGGATTTCAAGTGTGCGAACCTTTTTCCATTTTTTTTATGATTTATCCTACTCTTGTTCTGCACCTTGACCGGGGATGTGCACAAACTTTTTTTACTACACTTGAATTTTAAACCAACTCTTCTCTAGCCTATATCCTATAAAAGAAGGATTTCAAGTGTGCGAACCTTTTTCCATTTTTTTTTATGATTTAGCCTACTCTTGTTCTGCACCTTGACCGGGGATGTGCACAAACTTTTTTACTACACTTGAATTTTAAACCAACTCTTCTCTAGCCTATATCCTATAGCCATACTTTAATAATCAGATGTTATGCTCATTTTTGTAGGCTACACCTCACCGGCAAGCACGCACGCAAATGCTGCTTTTGCACATCTACAATATTGGCCAGGCTATATAGAATAGGCTTTTAGGACTGTATTTTGCCTTCGTGCAACTTTAGTTGTGCTCAATCTAAATTATTGTCAGTAAGGATAGGTCATATTACCAAATGGCGAACCTCGAAAATTATTTAGGATATAGAGCCGTGTCCATTACGCATGCAGTTATTTTTTAGGCTATTGTTTTATTTGAGTGTTTTTGTCTACCATGGCAAACATAGTTGAAACGTTCGCTCTAAACTTAAGTATTTCCAATCGGCTTTCACAAAACCGATGAGGTCCAGATCTCAGTGGCCTCATAGCTGCCTACAGCCATGCATAGTAAGCCTAATGATAGCCTAATAGTTATGACATTAATAGCCTATTAATGACCTCATGTCGGAATGGCACGTTGTTTGAAAAAAAAAAAAAGTTAAATAGGCCTAGGCCTACCGCCGAGTGGGGATATGTCGGAATGAACAGCGGATACCAGCTGGGTTGTAAAACATTACTGTATTCGTTGATCTTATCGATGCAGTCCTTGCGGCCACTTCTCCCCATCGTAGGAAACTTTCTGTTTGGTTGACAACACAAAGGCCTTCACGTTGTGTGGCAGTGCTTGCTTGCCCTTCGATCCATCCCAGTTGGTGGTTTTGCACCTGTCCCTGAGTTATAGTCTATATGAGTAAGCGCTTATATGCTCTAACCGCATAATAAAAGAAGCACCTGCAGCAGTGCTTATGGCAAGGCTATTAACACCTGTCACTGAGCTATGGACAAGCATGCTCGAAAATTATCATAATAACAGACACACCTAATTGTATGTCTCTATGTTTAAACACATCAAATTAGGAAGCATTTCCGCCGCAACGTTTGCTTTCTTTTTCTGTCGGTCCGCGGTTGCTTGGTCAATTGCGCAGCAAATTATCAGATCACCGGACCTAATTTCACCCCATGTCTCGCGGACCAGCAGCAGTCTCCACGTTTCGCGGCCCATAGTTTGAGAAACGCTGCATTAAAGTGTCATTAGGTTGTAGGCTATATGTTTAGTGATTTCTTTGTGTGTTTTTCATTGTAGTGTGTGTGCATTGAGTAGTTCCTTAAAATACGGAACAAAGAGCGTCCCGTAGCCTATCTGTTCAATACGGAAGAAGACTAACTATTACTTATATATTTCTTATAACGAAACGCGAAGAAAAAATACGAGGACTGACCATCTCGTTTCCCCCAATACCATGGCGACAAAGAGAAATAAATATGATTTGACATTTAAGCTGATTGCTGACAAATTTGCCACACAATTCGGGAGAAGCAGCGGACAGGAGCGCCACCACAAGCAAGCACTTCTAGCCCAAATGAACATGGCAACGTTGCCTATGACTAAAGTGTCTAAGTAGGCTAGTCCTACTAATATTACATTTGATTGGTAGCATGTTTGTAGCGCGCCAGTTTACCCATCCCCTACATCAAAACAGCTTAGAATCAATCAAAGAATCAGCTGTGTCGGCGTTAGGCTGTAGGCGATTTTCTATAACCATTTTCATTCATTTCAACAATGGTTCATTGAAACGTTGTTTGAATAATTTCGCCAGTCATCACCTTCATTGTAATGATTAAATGAGATTAAGGAGTCGACTATTGACGGATATGCGGTCTTCATCATTTTGAAATGCGGGATGAAACTTTCTGCCACCTGGTGGTTGTTTGGGTACATTGCCTTAGGCTCGAAAAAAATCGGCTTGACGGCCTGCGGGATCTCTTCGGGAGTCCCGCGGGAGAAGGTGCATTCTCAACCCGTACCCACTGTATGTATGTGTGTGTGTGTGTGTGTGTGTATGTGGAGGTGTTGGAGCATCTGGCTCCTCGGTTTATGTTGACCTTGAAGAACAGTTCTCCAGTGAATCTAAGCCTTTTATCTTGATGTTATGTGTCGTCTCGACAATGTAGAGGACAGAATCTGATATAATGTGTTCATTTGGGCATTTGAGAGGCACTGTTGGTAGAAAGTTGACTACAGACAGACCGTCAAGAAGAGTGAAAACTGTAAGAAAATTTGAAAGTAATAAAAGTTCTTAAACAAACTGAACGAGGTTGCTTTCTCATGAACGTATGTGATTAGTTAGCTACTCTTACTGACATGGACTGTTTTTGCCCTGCTGCCATTGGCTCTTACTGACATAATGTCTGTTTTTGCCCTGCTGCCATTGGCTCTTACTGACATGATGTCCATTTTTGCCCTGCTGCCATTGGCTCTTACTGACCTGATGTCCGTTTTTGCCCTGCTGCCATTGGCTCTTACTGACATGATGTCCGTTTTTGCCCTGCTGCCATTGGCTGCTGCAGAACTGGGCCTGGCTGATGGACAGGAGCTGGCCGTGGCTGATGTCACCACCCCGCAGACGGTCCTCTTCAAGCTCAACTTCACGCCCTGACCCCCCCCCCCCCCCCCGAGCACCGATCCAGCACTCCCATCCACGCCCCCCCCCCCCCCAGAGCTCTGCTGCTCCAGCACTTCCTCCCCCTCCAGAGTGCGTGGATATCAACTGTTTCGACTGTCACAGCTAATAATGTACATACATGCCGTTTCATGTGTGCTTATTCTTAGTGCTCTTGCTAGCACCTGTTGCTGGTGTGTCTAGGCTCGTGTGTGTGTGTGTGTGTGTGTGTGTGTGTGTGTGTGTGTGTGTGTGTGTGTGTGTGTGTGTGAGAAGCGCAGTATGGGGTTCGTGACTAGCTAAGAGGACTGAAGTTCAGGCAGGTTGATTGGCGAGCACCATTCATCTCCGTTACCGTGGAGAGTAGACCAAGCGCTACATCACACGCAGCTGACCGCTGGACTGCGTAGAGCTGACCACAGCTTTCACTTCCTGTGTGATGCATAGAGCTGACCACAGCTTTCACTTCCTGTGTGATGCGTAGAGCTGACCACAGCTTTCACTTCCTGTGTGATGCGTAGAGCTGACCACAGCTTTCACTTCCTGTGTGATGCGTAGCAAACAGCACGCCTAGCGTCTACAGGTGCCCTGTGTTAGCGTAGCAAACAGCACACCTAGCGTCTACAGGTGCCCTGTGTTAGCGTAGCAAACAGCACGCCTAGCGTCTACAGGTACCCTGTGTTAGCGTAGCAAACAGCACGCTTAGCGTCTACAGGTGCCCTGTGTTAGCGTAGCAACAGCACGCTTAGCGTCTACAGGTGCCCAGCGTTAGCGTGTGCAGTTTCACAGGAGTGTACATTAAATAGTGAGTCCGTGCACACTCTGTGTATTTGTTACAGATGATGTTTTTTTTGTTTTTTATCTGTAAGGCTCACTTTAAACTATCGTGTCTAGGATTACATGTAAATACGCTCCCATATCTGAAGGCTTGTGGACTAAAAGCCTTCTGTGTACCATAATTAAATGTTTTGCTTAAACTGTGTTGTATTGCTCTGTCATGCAGATCTATCATGCGCTCAGGTCATCACATGTCATGCCATGGCCACCCTCCAGTGGCAGAGGACACATCAGGTCATTAGGTTATCTGGTGGACATAACATCGGGTTATCTGGGTTATCTGGTGGACATAACATCAGGCCATTGGGTTATCTGGTGGACATAACATCAGGTCATTGGGTTATCTGGTGGACATAACATTGGGTTATCTGGTGGACATAACATCAGGTCATTGGGTTATCTGGTGGACATAACATCAGGTCATTGGGTTATCTGGTGGACATAACATCGGGTTATCTGGGTTATCTGGTGGACATACAGTAACATCAGGTCATTGGGTTATCTGGTGGACATTAATGTCCACATCAGGTCATTGGGTTATCTGGTGGACATAACATCTGGTCATTGGGTTATCTGATGGACATAACATCTGGTCATTGGGTTATCTGGTGGACATAACATCTGGTCATTGGGTTATCTGATGGACATAACATCTGGTCATTGGGTTATCTTGTGGACATAACATCTGGTCCTTGGGTTATCTGATGGACATAACATCTGGTCATTGGGTTATCTTGTGGACATAACATCTGGTCATTGGGTTATCTGGTGGACATAACATCAGGTCATTGGGTTATCTGGTGCTCCTCTCGTAATGAGGTGTGCACATCCAAAGTCTGGTAGGTATTGGATTCCAGAAGTGTAGAACATGAGAGAACAAAGCTTAACACTTGGAGGTCCGGGGCCTTTTCAGGCACCTTGAGGCAGTCAGGTATACCTTGAGATTTTATGTTTTTCATCTAACTAAAAACATCTATGCAAAAGTGGCACATGTGGTTATATTCTAGAGGTCCTCCACAATAATTATATGAGAGTAAAGTGGATGTAGTGAAATCACTTTTTATTTTAATTCAGTGTAAACACACCTATTTAAAAAACGATTTCAAAGGTCAAAGATCAACTAAAAAACACTAAATATATCGAGCTAAGACTTTTGAAGTTTGAACCTTGAAAACAACGGTGTTGGCTCTGTATAAGTAAAAAGAACATTACATTTTTTTATGTAGTTTTACTACAAATTGGAAAAAAGTCAGACTAAATGTGCCACTTAGTGAGTGTCTCTTTCAAATGCAAATTAAGTTGAATGGGCCTTTTGAATGGGACTGCTGCAGGTGAGAGGACTGAAATCCTAGGATTTTCTTTTATTGTTTTTACAAAGTGCCATAGATACATTCTTTTTTAAAAAACTAGCAGAGATTGAGATGTGTGTTTGGAACAGTTTTTCAAATCCCCAGGGAGCATAACCATCTCACTACACACTTAAATAGCATCACCATCTCACTATACCTACTTAAAATTGGCAAGGATTTTGGGACTGATCAGTATGTATACCCACTACAGCTATTAGGTCAGAGCCTATATCCATACTGATAACTAGACTACACTGCTGGTATGAGAGGGCTGTGTGGGAATGTCATGGACACTGGGATAAACAGCTCTGTATGGACACTGGGATAAACAGCTCTAGGTTATAGACACTGGGATAATCAGCTCTAGGTTATAGACACTGGGATAAACAGCTCTAGGTTATGGACACTGGGATAAACAGCTCTAGGTTATAGACACTGGGATAAACAGCTCTGTATGGACACTGGGATAAACAGCTCTAGGTTATAGACACTGGGATAAACAGCTCTAGGTTATAGACACTGGGATAAACAGCTCTATATGGACACTGGGATAAACAGCTCTAGGTTATAGACACTGGGATAACAGCAGGCTGTGTCATGGTCCAGTGTGAAAGGTGCACTGGTGCGTCTGGTTGGGGCTGGTCTGCTGCTGGGGTCTGTAGAGGGCAGGCGGACTTGCCTAATGAGTCATTGATTGCTGGAAATGAATGTAATCATTTATTCATGGAAATATCAGATCAGACGGCCCCCGGCTCAGCGATGAAACAGAACGCTCTAGAGGATGCCGCACTATTTGTCCATAACACCTCCATACAAGTGGGGCGGGTAGGCTATATGCAAACATACACTATATTGCCAAAAGTATTGGGTCACCTGCTTTACCCCCCTAATGACTTAAGTGGCATCCCATTCCTAATCCATAGGGTTTAATATGGCACTGGTCCACCATTTCAAGCTATAACAGCTTTGACTTTTCTGGGAAGGCTTTCCATTAGGTTTAGGAGTGTGTTTATGGGAATTTTTGGCCATTCTTCCAGAAGCGCCTTTGTGAGGGCACACTACTCATCAGGGCTCGGTAGCTATGCAAACATATGTTCTACCTACTCATCACTCGGTAGCTATGCAAACATATGTTCTACCTACTCATCACAGGGCTCGGTAGCTATGCAAACATATGTTCTATCTACTCATCACAGGGCTCGACTCTGGCAGCACGTCTGCCTTCAGTCAACAGCACAAGCCATCAGTGTATAATGAAGAATATTGACAGTTGCTTCACCACAGACCCTGAAAATACGGTCATTTTACAGTAGCCTAGTCTATAGCGCAGAGGCGCATTGAATGCACTCAGTAACATAAATTGCATATCTGTTTGAAGATGAACTCGGGAGGATTAGAAGTGGCATCAATAAAGACCTCATGGTTTGAACTCATTACTGGGGTGGGGGTGGGGGTTTACAGTATATTTGCATTCAAATCAAGTCCAGCGGGGATGCTGAGTTATCGTAAACTTGCCTAATGCAGCAACTTTAAAAGATGCCATTCCAGAAGGAGAGGTATGTGTAGGGGCACGGAGCGCAATGGAGCGGAAATCAGCATCCCTGCGACCCTATCAAGCATACACAGTTACGCTATCGTCGCTTTGATTAATCATAATTTGTGTGTATTTGGCTGAGAAAATCAGAGGCAGAAAAAGCAAACATTTCCCCTGTCAGAACTTCAGTCAGAGAACGTATCGCTCCAAATGAGGTTGATTTCGTCCTCACGGCCGGCAGTGATGAACAAGTGTAATCTCCCCTCGCATTAATGAAAGGGATCTGCTACTGCCACGGAACAGATGGTGTCTTGATTAAGTTGGATAGTGATGGGGAAAGCCGGCTTTTTGAGACAATGTCATCGACTTAGAGTCTTAACAGCGAGTTTATGTCCAGGACAGCGCTCGTAGGCTACTCGCCAGGAGGACAGACTCCAAACTTTTACCAGATCTGAACTCCAAAATCGTATGCTATTATATAGCCTACAGTTTCCCAAGTAGGCTATTGTTTTTCTTTTCTTTTTTTGCATTTTTTGACCACTTTCTTGCTTGTTGTTGCGGTCAGATCTGTGGGTGAAAACAGGGCGTGACTGGTGTCATCAAGAACACCGCAAGCCATCCGCGGATACGCTCATGGAAGTTTTGCAGCCGAAACATTCGACTTAATATAAGGAGCTTGACCTTTCGCTGAAACGGTAAAACATTTTTTTCCTGGAATATTGACACCTTCTTGTAATAGTTTGACATGGTCAAATTTGGATATTGCTCTTTATTTCCATCCCATATGAAGTTAAACAACTGTGACCCATGAAAGAAGTGTTGCACTGCTTTCGTGATCCGAGGTAGGTGTTGACATTTGATTTGTTCTTCAGACCGTCAGGTTAATAATGCAACAACACACAAACATCAACAAACACGTGCGCTGATGCCTGTTGTTCTCTATAGATGATTAAAGGTGGGTCTGTGAAGTGCAAAATTGATCCTGTCAACTGTCAAAGGCTCTGTCGTGACATTGAATGATAGTGTTTTCATATCTGAGACTATGTTCCACTTTTCCAAGATATTCCAGGCATGCATCGGCTATAGGGATTTAAAGTGTCTTACTGAAGTGCAGAGGTGTACAGTGTGCAGTGCGCATTCATTTCAAAAGCGTTGTTGATTTAGGTTGTACAGGCATGAAGGAGAATATATTTCGTTCTTTGTTATAGACCCACGCCACGTTTTTTTAAAAATATTGTATTACAAGATGCATAGGCCTATTGATTAGCATATATTTTATATTTATGTTTTGGATAGCATAAACAACGCATATGGCTACTGCAGCATCTGGACCTGCAGTCTTGTGGTGGATTGGTCAAGTCTTGTGGTGTGGTTTAGTCCTGTGAGTCCTGTGGGTTGAGTCCTGTGGTGTGGTTTAGTGGTGGGTTGAGTCCTGTGGGTTGAGTCCTGTGGGCTGAGTCTTGTGGTGTGGTTTAGTGGTGGGTTGAGTCCTGTGGGTTGAGTCCTGTGGGTTGAGTCTTGTGGTGTGGTTTAGTGGTGGGTTGAGTCCTGTGGGTTGAGTCTTGTGGTGTGGTTTAGTGGTGGGTTGAGTCCTGTGGGTTGAGTCCTGTGGTGTGGTTTAGTGGTGGTTGAGTCCTGTGGGTTGAGTCCTGTGGTGTGGTTTAGTGGTGGGTTGAGTCCTGTGGGTTGAGTCCTGTGGGTTGAGTCTTGTGGTGTGGTTTCGTGGTGGGTTGAGCCCTGTGGTGTGAGTCCTGTGGTGTGGTTTGAGTCCTGTGGGTTGAGTCATGTGGTGTGAGTCCTGTGGTGTGGTTTAGTTGTGGGTTGAGTCTTGTGGTGTGAGTCCTGTGGTGTGGTTTAGTGGTGGGTTGAATGAGTCCTGCAGAAGATATCTCTTTACAAGCATTTCATTTCCAAATACTCATCATAATAAGAACAAGCCACCAATTTCTACTGTTGTTTCCCTTTTTTCCAAAAAGTGATTTATTTCAGCCTGTGGGTTAAATTAAGTGATTCATTTCAGTCATTTAGGATCAGATGTGTTGAAAGGGAATCCTATGTTTGTGTAATTCCGTACACCAGGTGAACTGTTTGCCCTTCTGACAGCACTGATGTGTGACCCCTCTGTGACCCCTCTGTGACCCCTCAGTGTCCTAGTGTTGCGTAATGTGTGCTGGTCTGGTCCTCCCCAGGGTCCTCTCTCTGTGTCACCATGGTGACCTCACCTAGAAGCAGCAAGGCCTCGCTGGAGTGGGATGGATCGTAGATAAAGCAGGTGGGGGGACAGTTGGAGTAGCAAACCCCTGAGAGCCATTTATGGTTTACAAGTATACTTTAATCATGAGTGAACACAGTATAACACACTCCTGAGAGACATTTAAGTATACTGTAATTATGAGTGAGCACAGTAGAAGACACTCCTGAGAGCCATTTATGGTTTTATTTAAGTTGTGTTTTGTGCTACATTTGTGAGCCGCTGTTTGAGATGAATCTGGCATGCTGCAGGCTACGGTATTCCTTGTGAGCTCTTCTGACCTGCCTCGTCTCTCTCTCCAGCCGGGCAGGACGAAGATGATGAAGATGAGGCTGTTGAGGAGCGGCCTGCTGCTCGTCTCTTCTCTGATCCTCTTCTCTCCGCCAGTGTCCACCGGCAACCGGAACGCCAGGGGACCGTCAGGTGAGCCCCACACCGCCACGCCAGTCAACCCCCTCCGGCCTCGTTAGACCTGCGGCCACTACACACCAGTCAACCCCCTCTGGCCTCGTTAGACCTACGGCCGCTAAAGAACTCAAACACACGGCCCCAAGGGGCAGCAGGAGGCAGGCGAAGGGTCATTAGGACTAAATGGGGGTTTGTGACTCTTTACAGGAGAGACCGTATTAGGCTGGCAATGGGTAACACTTAAAGCCCTAACTACTGGCCCATACATCAGTTACACAAACCAAAACACTATTAACAAAGTGTTGACCTCTGGTGATTAACTTCAAAACTACAAATGTTGCACACCCCATTTGATTGGATAGGAATGCATCAGGAGAGTCATCGAAGCTTCTTCAAATCAAGTAATAATGTTATGAATTGCTGGAACAGGATTTTTGAATGACCTTGAGGAGGGCAATGTGAGAGGCACCAACACCGAGGAAGTGTGTGCTACGTTAAGTATGTTTGCTGAGAGAGTGTGTGTGTGCTGAGAGAGAGAGTGTGTGCTGAGAGAGTGTGTTTGTCTCAGAGCACCAGTGAAGGAGTATCAAAACAGGACTTTAGAAGAGCTATATGTGTAGAGATGAGATATCAGACTGTGTGTGTGTTGTAGAGATGAGATGAGATCTCAGACTGTGTGTGTTGTAGAGATCCCAGGCTGTGTGTGTTGTAGAGATCCCAGGCTGTGTGTGTTGTAGAGATCTCAGGCTGTGTGTGTGTTGTAGAGATGAGATGAGATCTCAGACTGTGTGTGTTGTAGAGATCCCAGGCTGTGTGTGTTGTAGAGATCCCAGGCTGTGTGTGTTGTAGAGATCTCAGGCTGTGTGTGTTGTAGAGATCTCAGGCTGTGTGTGTTGTAGAGATCCTAGGCTGTGTGTGTTGTAGAGATCTCAGGCTGTGTGTGTTGTAGAGATCTCAGGCTGTGTGTGTTGTAGAGATCCTAGGCTGTGTGTGTTGTAGAGATCTCAGGCTGTGTGTGTTGTAGAGATCTCAGGCTGTGTGTGTTGTAGAGATCTCAGGCTGTGTGTGTTGTAGAGATCTCAGGCTGTGTGTGTTGTAGAGATCCTAGGCTGTGTGTGTTGTAGAGATCCTAGGCTGTGTGTGTTGTAGAGATCTCAGGCTGTGTGTGTTGTAGAGATGAGGTGCAGTGGAAATATGCATGTCCCTATAAGCCTCTGGGACCTTCGTGTTGCTAGGAAAGAAGCGTGTTTGTCCTTGCAATGTAGAGACTGTTTCTTCTCAGCCACTTTCTTGGGGAACTTTGCAAATAGACCTGGATGGATAATTATTGTTTTTCAGCAAAGTTGATGGAAATAATTTAGAGCTCATAATTTAAAATGCATTAAGAAAATTGTGTGAGCTTGAGTGAGGAAAGATGTGAAATCATGTAATATTTTATACAAGGTTAAAAATGAAAGTAAAAAGTAGTTCAATATCAAAGATTTTCAAAGGTCTCTACTGCTCACTGTGGTTTAGACACTAAATTAAACGAAACATCAAAAATGAATATGTATCGAAACATTAAAAATGATTATGTACAGTATTGAAACATTAAAAATGAATACAGTATGTATCTCAGAATGCACACAGAGGACTGAGATTCTGAGTGTAGCCTTCAGATCCTGATTTCAGTTCATAAGCATAATGCATAATGATCCTCAGGTGAAGTCTGGCCATGTACGTATGGTCTCTAAAGGTAAATAGTCCTGTTTCGGAAATATAAATCATCCTATTTGGGAACGTTGTGTCAGTGGCTACAAATGGACAACGTTGATCAAGAAGCATGTTGACAAGTAGATGATTTGTTTTGGTTTCAGTTGCATTTCTTGCTCCTGCATGAGCGTAGGGTTGGGTTCCCGTCACAGAAGTGGAAGGTCAAGTGAGTGGATGGGAATGTTGCTGTGCTGTCTAGTGAGTGGATTGGGAATGTTGCTGTGCTGTCAAGAGAGTGGATGGGAATGCTGCTGCTGTGCTGTCTAGTGAGTGGATTGGGAATGTTGCTGTGCTGTCAAGAGAGTGGATGGGAATGTTGCTGTGCTGTCAAGTGAGTGGATTGGGAATGTTGCTGTGCTGTCTGGTGAGTGGATGGGAATGTTGCTGTGCTGTCTAGTGAGTGGATTGGGAATGTTGCTGTGCTGTCAAGAGAGTGGATGGGAATGTTGCTGTGCTGTCAAGTGAGTGGATTGGGAATGTTGCTGTGCTGTCTAGTGAGTGGATGGGAATGTTGCTGTGCTGTCAAGTGAGTGGATGGGAATGTTGCTGTGCTGTCAAGTGAGTGGATTGGGAATGTTGCTGTGCTGTCAAGTGAGTGGATGGGAATGTTGCTGTGCTGTCTACCCTTCTGATGGGAAGCCGTCTACTAGATCACGGAATCATCATATTAGGATAACACATCTGCCAGGGAATTAAGGATTATTTTTCATATTCTCTCCTCATAACAAATCATTTTTGCACTTGATTTAAAAAAAAAAAAAAAAATGTATCTTGTTATGAGTGAAAATCTTCTTGCTCTTTTCTTGCAAGAGTAAGTTTCTTGTTTTGTGGAAATACTAAATAAGCAAAGTCACTAAGTAAGACAGTCATTCTCTACAGCGTCCCACTCATTGGACTGTCATGTTCCATCGGCTCATGACGTAATGAGAGCCCTACTGAGGGGCCAAAGATCCTGGTCCCAGTAGAGGTCTGTGTGTCATCCAGTAGGGAGTCATGATTCATCCAGTAGGGAGTCATGATTCCCGAGCATGTTAGCGTATAGCAATTAGCCACAGTTAGTGACATCAAAGAAGCTCTGCATGTAAGGCAATCTGCCCATGCCAGTTGACCTTCCTGATCCCAGCAGTAGGCTATGCATGCTGTGAATTTTGCCTCAGAATCCTCCATTTCAACAGCTAGGACCGCATCTGCTTTTTGATTACTCACTGAGTAGTGTGGAGCTGGTATTTGGTTTTCTGAACATTCCAAAACTGTAGAATTTTGGGGTTTGTTAGGTATTGTCTGGGGGGCGTGTGTAACAGATGTATAATGCGTGTTGTAAATAGCAGACACGAACTCCCAGTCGAGGGTTTTTATTATTCTGAAGATAGACAAAAGAAGTTGTATCACACAACTGTCCAACCTGGCGAGAATGCCACTAAAAGTATAGAATCAGTGTTAGCATACATGGAACATACTGTACACTTTACAAGCCAACAGTCTACTTACTGGAGAGTCCTAAACACACAGTTCTGTTCTCACTTAATGAAAATCAAATTATAGGTACATGTAGATTGAGATAAAGAATATATGCAAATAAAATGATTAAAATATCAATATTTTCTCCAGTGTGTAAAACTCATAACCTACCACTTGCACGGGCAAGATAAACTGGGAAGAGCAGAACGCGTCTTTGCCATACCAACCATTTTCTTAAAGGTGCAGAACACTATTATATAACATTACATTACAGTGGCAAGTGGAAGCACTAAACCCGTTACATTTGAATGTTGGGCTTTGTTAGGGGCCTTGTGCAAGCACTTCTATAATACTGTATGTGGGGCTGAGTGTGAGTATGTGGGGCTAAGCAGATCCTGTAGCCTGTTCTGTAGTGGGAGTATGTAGAGCAGATCCTGTACCCTGTTCTGTAGAGCAGATCCTGTACCCTGTTCTGTAGAGCAGATCTTGTAGCCTGTTCTGTAGTAGAGCAGATCCTGTACCCTGTTCTGTAGTGGGAGTATGTAGAACAGATCCTGTACCCTGTTCTGTAGTGGGAGTATAGAGCAGATCCTGTACCCTGTTCTGTAGAGCAGATCCTGTACCCTGTTCTGTAGAGCAGATCCTGTACCCTGTTCTGTAGTAGAGCAGATCCTGTACCCTGTTCTGTAGTGGGAGTATAGAGCAGATCCTGTACCCTGTTCTGTAGAGCAGATCCTGTACCCTGTTCTGTAGAGCAGATCCTGTACCCTGTTCTGTAGTAGAGCAGATCCTGTACCCTGTTCTGTAGAGCAGATCCTGTACCCTGTTCTGTAGTGGGAGTATGTAGAACAGATCCTGTACCCTGTTCTGTAGTGCGTCTTTAAGCCACATGGTGGCTCTCTCACCCCAGTTATCACATGACTGCCCAGAACACGAACAAGAGCACACATCTGCTCATCATTCTGTCTTCAGTTTGATGCCATACCAACATCATTCCCTTAATGTTTCCAAATCATACCAACATCATTCCCTTAATGTTTCCAAATAGGGCAGTTTGATGCCATACCAACATCATTCCCTTAATGTTCCCAAATCATATCAACATCATTCCCTTAATGTTCCCAAATCATACCAACATCATTCCCTTAATGTTCCCAAATCATACTAACATCATTCCCTTAATGTTTCCAAATAGGGCAGTTTGATGCCATACCAACATCATTCCCTTAATGTTCCCAAATAGGGCAGTTTGATGCCATAGCAACATCATTCCCTTAATGTTCCCAAATCATACCAACATCATTCCCTTAATGTTTCCAAATCATACCAACATCATTCCCTTGATGTTCCCAAATCATACCAACATCATTCCCTTAATGTTCCCAAATCATACCAACATCATTCCCTTGATGTTTCCAAATCATACCAACATCATTCCCTTAATGTTTCCAAATAGGGCAGTTTGATGCCATACCAACATCATTCCCTTGATGTTTCCAAATAGGGCAGTTTGATGCCATACCAACATCATTCCCTTAATGTTTCCAAATAGGGCAGTTTGATGCCATACCAACATCATTCCCTTAATGTTTCCAAATAGGGCAGTTTGATGCCATACCAACATCATTCCCTTGATGTTTCCAAATAGGGCAGTTTGATGCCATACCAACATCATTCCCTTGATGTTTCCAAATAGGGCAGTTTGATGCCATACCAACATCATTCCCTTAATGTTTCCAAATAGGGCAGTGAACAAAACAATGTCATTTATCATTTAGAGCAACACTAAAGAGTTTTTCATACCCTGAAATAATGTTTCTAAAACATTCTTCTGCTTTCACTTTGTGGCCCTCTATCGGCTATAACCACGCTATGTAACTTTACCAGATCGGGTAGCGCACCTGTAGTTCAATGAAATGAGACGAAAGAAACTACAAATATGACTTCATTTGATGTCGCAAAGCATCATACTTTCATAAAACCCTGCAACGTACTCTACCTTGTCTGTGGACATCATTATTCGCTGGATCAACAAATACCGTGTATGTGACAGAGGAAAAGCGCTTTAGTGTTTAGTGCTTCAGTGTTGCTTTAACCCCTTCAGTGTTGCTTTCACCCCTTAATAATAATATTGTTGATATGGATCTCTTTTACCAAGTGAGTAACAAAGTAGCATCAGAATCTAAATAGTAGCTGAGAACAGCAACGATCAGATCAACATTGTATTGGATCCAGTACATTTGGGTACATACAGTACCAGCTGTAATGGCATTGTAGCTCACTATGTTGGCCTATGGACGGCTCTGTAACGTACTGTACATGTTCCTCAGAAAAGTAGGCAACCCAGGAAATATAAGGCAATTTGACCCCATTGATTTGGTAGACTGTGATGTAGCATTGACTAGTTTGCACTTCAGTGTACCTCATAATCAAAGATAAACGCTTTAGGTGAATATTGCCTATCTCTGACTTTTTTAATG
>NC_085000.1:35108942-35126442 GCF_963854185.1 Sardina pilchardus | reverse complement strand
TACCATGGCGCTGCAAGGGGTTTGCCCCTGGACCGGTCAGAGGTCAGCGCTGTTGATCTTCCGCTGCAGAGGAGGAGGAGGGGGGGGGTGATGGTGGAGGAGGAGTGGGGGGGGGGTGATGGTGGAGGAGGGGGGGGGTGATGGTGGAGGAGGGGGGGGGGGCGATGGTGGAGGAGGAGGAGGGGGGGGTGATGGTGGAGGAGTGGGGGGCGGGGGGGGGTGATGGTGGAGGAGTGGGGGGTGGGGGGGGGGAGTGGTGGTTGAAGGGGATGTGGGCTGATGTTGTGCATCACTGTGTGCCAGCGTGAAAACTGTCTAAACTGTCTAATAAAACAGCAGCAGCTCCACCCTACAGCTCCACCCTACAGCTCCACCCTATAGCTCCACCCTATAGCTCCACCCTATAGCTCCACCCAACAGCTCCACCCTATAGCTCCACCCTATAGCTCCACCCAACAGCTCCACCCTGCAGCTCCACCCAACAGCTCCACCCTGCAGCTCCACCCTGCAGCTCCACCCTACAGCTCCACCCTACAGCTCCACCCTATAGCTCCACCCTATAGCTCCACCCAACAGCTCCACCCTGCAGCTCCACCCTATAGCTCCACCCTACAGCTCCACCCTGCAGCTCCACCCTACAGCTCCACCCTGCAGCTCCACCCTGCAGCTCCACCCTACAGCTCCACCCTACAGGTCCCACAGCAGCTCCACCCTATAGCTCCACCCTGCAGCTCCACCCTACAGCTCCACCCTACAGCTCCACCCTATAGCTCCACCCTATAGCTCCACCCTATAGCTCCACCCTACAGCTCCACCCTATAGCTCCACCCTATAGCTCCACCCTACAGCTCCACCCTACAGCTCCACCCAGCAGCTCCACCCTACAGCTCCCACAGCAGCCCAGGCCTCAGGACCAGCACCAGTAGTGGAGCCAGAGCTGGAGCTGGAGCTGGAGCTGGAGCTGGGGGGGGGCAGTGGAGGCTAAACAGGCTAAACTGTGTCTGTGTGTGTGTCCTGTGCGTGTGTCCTGTGTGTGTGACCCATGTGTGTGTCGTGTGTGTGTGCGCAGCCTCGATCGTGCGTCAGAAGTGGTGGTGCCAGATGAGGCCGTGTGTAGATGGCGAGGAGTGTCGCGTGCTGCCCGATCTCACCGGCTGGTCCTGCATCTTCGGGAACAAGGTCAAAACCACCAAGGTGAGACGCCCCCTCCTGCCCCCCTCCTGCCCCCCTCCTGCCCCCCTCCTGCCCCGCACTCCCCCCCCCCCCCCCCCCGGCAGGTGAGGTCCTGTGAGATGTGGCCATGTGGACTGTGTGCTGAGTGTTGCAAAGCAGCAGAGAGGTGAGAGTGCTGGTAGCTCTGCATGAGTCTAGCCGCGTCCATGAAGAGTCAGAGCACTCTGGGGCCTTTAATTGGAGCGGCCACAAGGATCATCTAGCGTGCGGCTGAGCACTGAAGCATATGGACTCCAACACTAGCAGATGGCCACCACACAGTAGTTTTGGGGGCTTGGTTGTGTTGAAGTTGAATCTGTTATGTAACGCTGTTGGACAATCCTGAAATAGCTGCTTCCAGAGTGTATGGGAACCCTAGATAGCATTTCTAAGAGTATCTGTTTTAGTTCACACTGGCAGTCGAAATCGGATGTCTTGCATATCCGATCAGAACCTGATCTTTCTGACTGACTGTTCTCATTGCATATTGCAAGTGATCACATCCGATCACATCCGATCTTGGCGTGCAATGCTCAGATCCGATATAAATTACACACACCTGGATTCATTAGGTAGAGTTGTACACAACCAAGTCGTCATGGATGAAAGTGGATTTATTTTTGATATTTTCTAACTTATTATGCGTAGCCGCGGCACAAATACCTCATCACCCTTAACGTTACAGTTTTCCATGTTTCACCATAAAATAATGACTTGAGTCTGACGTTGGTCTTTGTTTTGCTGGTAGCCCTGGCGCACGCGCTGAATCAATCAATCAATCACTTAGCATTTCATGCGGTTTTGTGCCGTTCAGACTACCCAAAATTCAAGCTAGATACAATCCAGATAAGCAAAAAATCGGATTTCGACTGCCAGTGTGAACGAAGCCTAAGAGTATCTGTTTTAGTGATAGGCATCCTAGAAAGCATTTCTAAGAGTATCTGTTTTAGTGATAGGCATCTGACACGCACGCTACTCAGCTCTTAGAATTCAACAGAAGGCTCAGCGCAGTCTGAAGCTAAACTCAAGAGTGCAAATTGTTTTGGTTGGAGTTTCAGTAGTCAGGTGTGTCTGGGAGATTAGAGCTCATGCAAGTCTTGGAGCTGACTGGAGCCTTTCTTCTACACTCCAATCACAGTCATGTTCTATTGTTTAAATGAATGCATTTCCACGTGTGATTCCTATTTTAAGCATTGACACCTGAGTATGACTGCTATGATCATCTACAGTTTATCTACATATTCAATCTAATGATTATATAACAGCAAGTGTGCACTTATTTACATATTCAATCTAATGATCACATATCAGCAAGTTTGCATGTTTCTATAAATTCAGTCTAATGATCACATATCAGCATGCTGGTGCACATTTGAGGTGTACTGGAATGTTTAAATAATCCTTCAGGATATCTTGTGCAGTGACAAAGTACCCCCCCCCCCCCCCTCCACACACACACACTGACACACAAATACCCTTCTGTTTGCAATTGGTCTCATGACGGCGATCAGTAGTAATGTTTAAAGGCAGTAATCTGTTATACAGTAAAAAGGACAGATGTGGCGTATAAACATTAATGCAGAAAAACATGCTTTCAGCAGCAGAGTTGGAGCGTGAGAAGGGTTTGATGTAAAGCACCTCGTGCCCTTTGACCTTATCATGTAGAGGCGGGGAAACAGACTTCCACTTTGACTTCATTGTTAAAGAAAGGAGCCCCTTCCATTCTCTACCTCACACCAAGCGCAGGTCTGCTTGTGCCCACACACGGCATACTGTAGGGCTACACCATCATGAAGAGGGTGCGTTACCAATGTGACCATGTCTACATCACAATGGCCCAGTGTCATAATGGACGCTATTTAAATAGGTCATTAGTGTGATCCTCTATGCGTTACCAATGTGACCATGTCTACATCACAATGGCCCAGTGTCACAATGGACGCTATTTAAATAGGTCATTAGTGTGATCCTCTATGCGTTACCAATGTGACCATGTCTACATCACAATGGCCCAGTGTCACAATGGACGCTATTTAAATAGGTCATTAGTGTGATCCTCTATGCGTTACCAATGTGACCATGTCTACATCACAATGGCCCAGTGTCACAATGGACGCTATTTAAATAGGTCATTAGTGTGATCCTCTATGCGTTACCAATGTGACCATGTCTACATCACAATGGCCCAGTGTCATAATGGACGCTATTTGAATAGGTCATTAGTGTGATCCCGTGTGTGTGATCCCGTGTGTGTGCCGTGAGTGCGGCAGCAGATGATGTCCTCTTCATCCTTCAGAAGTGATGGGTGTTCAGGGAGCGCTGCTTTGATGGGAATGTGCTGAATGAGGGAGCGCTCCTCACCGTGAGGCCTGTCCACACACACACACACACACACACACACACACACACACACACACACACACACACACACACACACATTCTATCTCTCTCTCACACACACTCTCCATGAGGCCTGTGGACACACACACACACACACACTCCGTGAGGCCTGTGGACACACACACACACACACACACACACACACACACACACTCCGTGAGGCCTGTGGACACACACACACACACACACACACACACACACACACACACACTCCGTGAGGCCTGTGGACACACACACACACACACACACACACACTCCGTGAGGCCTGTGGACACACACACACACACACACACACACACACACTCCGTGAGGCCTGTGGACACACACACACACACACACACACACACACACACACACACACACTCCGTGAGGCCTGTGGACACACACACACACACACACACACACACACACACACACACACACACACACTCCGTGAGGCCTGTGGACACACACACACACACACACACACACACACACACACACACTCGGTGAGGCCGGTGGACAGATGTCAGAGGGAATCGCAGCCGAGGGACGCTAGCATGGTGACGGCTCCCGCAGGCCATAGAGCCCTGATCTCATGGATAGCCCAAAGGTTGTGTGTGTGTGTGTGTGTGTGTGTGTGTGTGTGTGTGTGTGTGTGTCTGTGTGTGTGTGTGTGTGTCTCCTCAGACGTCCTGGACAGAGCTGCTTTGTCTCCATCGCCCCGTGCGGTTGTAAAGCGACTCATGCTGAGCAGATGATCCCTCTCACAGCACATTAGAGTCACAGAGGAGAAGGAGGGACATGCACACACACACACACACACACACACACACACAGCACATTAGAGTCACAGAGGAGGAGGAGGGACACACACAATACACGCCGTCTATACACAACAGCAGCATTCAGTCAGCAGGAATGCCTCCTATTAGAGTAGACTATTACCATATGTGAGGACTATTAGAGTAGACTATTACCATATGTGAGGACTATTAGAGTAGACTATTACCATACGTGAGGACTATTAGAGTAGACTATTACCATACGTGAGGACTATTAGAGTAGACTATAACTATACATGAGGACTATTAGAGCAGACTATTAGAGTAGAACATGTGAGGACTATTACAGTAGACTATTAGAGTAGACTATAACTATACGTGAGGACTATTAGAGCAGACTATTACAGTAGACTATTAGAGTAGACCATGTGAGGACTATTACAGTAGGCTATTAGAGTAGACTATGTGAGGACTATTAAACCCAATTCACACCAAAGATTCCCGACACGACGAGACTGAGTTGCAGCGGTGTGACTTAGAAGTTGCACGTAGTTGCAAGCCGTCGCAAGCCGTCGCAGAGCATTGAACATGTTGAGTCGCAGTCGCAAGGTTTTAGAACGTCGCGGCTCGTCTCGTCTCGTCTCGTCGGAAATCTTTGGTCTGAACCCTACTTTAGAGTAGACTATTACAGTAGACCATGTGAGGACTATTAGAGTAGACTGTTAAAGTTGACTATTAGAGTAGACCATGTGTATGTGAGGGCCACTTGCGTGTGCGATATTTATGACAGTTTATTGTGTCTGACGTGTTGACTACAGCCATAGTTAGCATAGTTACACTCTATAGATCTGGCCATAGTCAGCATAGTTAGTACACTCTATAGATCTGGCCATAGTCAGCATAGTTAGTAGCCTACACTCTAAAGATCTGGCCATAGTTAGCATAGTTAGCAAACACATTATAGATCTGGTCATATTCAAGTAAAGTCAAGTCAAGTTTATTTATATAGCGCCTGTCATACACAGAGGTCATTCAATGTGCTTTACATAAACACGAGCAAACAGAAATAGCAGATTAAAGCATAGATGGGAAACAGCAAAAGAGTAACTAATAGCTAATAGTTAGCAAACACTCTGGATCTGCTGTGTTCAAGAGTAACAAATAGCTATTGGCTAATAGTTAGCAAACACTCTCTGGATCTGCTATGTTCAGTGCCTTTGGAGTATTGGTCTTCACAATGTACTTTCAGACAGACATCTGAAAGATGATGTATTCTTTCTTTCTTCAGAAGGTCTCCAGCAGTAGGAATGTTGCATTGTGCAGGAGTACATAACAGCAGCTGAACCCCAGCGTGCGCTGCCTGCTGGAGAAAGGACTTGCTTGTGCTGGACTCGGGCAGTTTTCTGAACTCGAGCTGGAATTCAGCTCAGCAGAACAAAGCAGGCTGCAATGTAACGTAGCGCTCCGCTCACGACTGAGCCGGATCGATGCAGCCAGACCAACCTTCATCTCCGAGCTCTGATGGCTCCTAAACACCGCGCGCTTCTGATTGCAAAGATTGTTCACAGCTCAAGGTTGTCTGTGCAACACCAGAGAGGACTGCTGATTGGCTGGAGCAGCGGGCAGAGGGCACTGATTGGTCTTCATGAACGTGCACGTTGGGTCCTCGCAGTCTGATGAATAGCAAGATGGCCGCCGTGCCTGGGCCTCAGAACACAGCAGACACCCCAGATCCCAACTCCCATTAACGCTGGAAATCCCACCAGTATTGAATATGAGCTCAGTGCTCTGGATGGTGTATGTGTGTGTGTGTGTGTGTGTGTGTGTGTGTGTGTGTGTGTGTGTGTGTGTGTGTGTGTGTGTGTGTGTGTGTGTGGGGTTCCTCTGGTGCCTGCATGTGGTTGAGACTGAGGAGATGCCGTCCTACCTGCTCAGAGCCCTGAAATACTCACTGCCCCCCCTCCTTCCCCTCCGTCTCCTCTTCACTGCCCACTCCTTCCCTCCTCACACACTCTCTCTTTTTTCTCTCCCTCTTCTCCCTCTCTCCTCTCCTCTCCACTGCCCACTCCTTCCCTCCTGTCACTCTCTCTCTCTTTCCCTCCCTCTACTCCTCATAGCTGTGGTCGCTCATTTATTCATACTAAAACTCTTTTGCTCTCTCTCTCTCCCTCTCTCCTCTCCTCCTAATGACTGTGCTCTGAAGGTTATGGGCCTTGTCAGGATGCCCCCTGGTGAGCAGGAGTGCAGTGTGGCGCTGGGATGGCCAAATGGGTCACTAGCAAAGTTAAACTCCCCACGTCTGTCTGCCACTTACCGTCCTCCTGTCCTCCTCTCTGCCCCCTCCCTCATCACCAGGTGACGCGATAACCCACGCACAGGAGACGCTGACGAGACGCGGAGGAGACGCGGAGGAGACGAGACGCTGAGGAGACGAGACGCGGAGGAGACGCACAGGAGACGAGGAGGAGACGAGACGCGGAGGAGAAGCAGTCGGACATTACAGACGAGTCACGATTCACTCAAACACGAGGACATTACAGTAAACTCGTCACGATTCACTCAAACACGAGGACATTACAGTAAACTCGTCACGATTCACTCAAACACGAGGACATTACAGTAAACTCGTCACGATTCACTCAAACACGAGGACATTACAGTAAACTCGTCACGATTCACTCAAACACGAGGACATTACAGTAAACTCGTCACGATTCACTCAAACACGAGGACATTACAGTAAACTCGTCACGATTCACTCAAACACGAGGACATTACAGTAAACTCGTCACGATTCACTCAAACACGAGGACATTACAGTAAACTCGTCACGATTCACTCAAACACGAGGACATTACAGTAAACTCGTCGAGATTCACTCAAACACGAGGACATTACAGTAAACTTGTCACGATTCACTGAAACATGAGGACATTACAGTAAAGTTGTTACGGTTCACTCTTGCGTCTCTTGCTGTTGAGAGCTTGTGTGAGCAGACTGAGCACCAGGAGCAGTGTCCTTTATTGATGTGATCATCAGGACACTGGAGTTAGATGATTGCACACCAATATTGTAGCAATCTTGATCTGGATCAGACTTGTCATTAAAGTGTGAATGATTTGCTGGAATGTCCTGAATTGGGCTCAGACTGGCGAACATAAAGCCCATGAGCAATGGGACAGTGTTTCTCACCGCGGTACTACCTCCCTCAAATAAACAGGTACCGCGGTACTAACCTCCCTCAAATAAACAGGTACCGCGGTACTAACCTCCCTCAAATAAACAGGTATTTTTTTCTGTAGGAAATATGTACTGTAGAGAAGTGCTTCGTATTAAACTGTTTAATATGTAGAGAAGTGGTATATATTAAACTGTTTATTATGTAGAAGTGGTATATTAAACTGTTTAATACATTCTGAAGATGACTGCTCACAGCTTGGCTCTTCCTCCCAGCGAATCTGTCATGCTGGTTCTTAAAAGCAGCAAAAGTGTTGTGTTGCCCAGTCAATTTATAGCCGGTTAGACAAATATGCACCCCCACGCCCCCCTATCCCAAACAAAGACTTTTCATCTTCTTAGTTTTGACACACCACCTGCCAGGTTGTGGAGGCATGCAAAACAAACATTGTGTTCAGCAGCAAAACAAGGAAGTGTTTGAAATGCTAATCACTGAGCGCAGAGAGGAGCGCCGAGGAGAGAGGAGGAGAGAGGAGGAGTGGGAGCGGAAAGCAGGAGGGGCGGAGACGAGAAGTACACGAGAGAGAGAGAGAGAGAGAAAGATGGGGGGAGAGGGAGATGCAGAGAGAGATGGGGGAGATAGAGAGAGAGATGGGGAGAGGTGGGGGAGACAGAGTACAGAATTGGAGAAGACAGAAGACTAGGAGGGAAGTCTTGGAGAGGAAACAAGGGGAGGAGGAGAGGAAAGGAGAGAGAGAGATGGGGAGAGAGAGAGCCTAAGGCTGGTGGGGAAGACTGAGGAGAGAAAATCAGAGGAGAGGAAAGGAGTGATGAATGAGAGGAGGAGAGGAGAGATACATGGGAGAAGTGAGAAAAGAGAAGGATAAGAGAGGAGGAGAGGAGAGAAGCATGGGAGAAGAGAAGAAGAGGAGGTGAGGAGGAGAGAGAAGAGGAAGAAAGGAGAGGAGGAGGAGAGGAGAGAGGCCTGGGAGAAGAGGAGAGGAGGAGGAGAGGAGAGAAGCCTGGGAGAAGAGAAGAAGAGGAGGTGAGGAGGAGAGAGAAGAGGAAGAAAGGAGAGGAGGAGAAGAGAGGCCTGGGAGAAGAGGAGGTGAGGAGAGGAGAGAGGCCTGGGAGAAGAGGAGAGAGGAGAGGAGAGGAGAGAAGCCATGAAGAAGAGAAGGAGAGGAGGTGAGGAGGAGAGAGAAGAGGAAGAGAGGAGAGGAGAGAAGCCTGGGAGAAGAGAAGAAGAGGAGGTGAGGAGGAGAGAGAAGAGGAAGAAAGGAGAGGAGGAGGAGAGGAGAGAGGCCAGGGAGAAGAGAAGGAGAGGAGGAGAGAGGAGAGAGAAGAGGAAGAGAGGAGAGGAGGAGGAGAGGAGAGAGTGGATGGGATGGAGGGAGTAATAGAGAAGGATGGAGAGAGGTGTGAGGAGCACTCTTCCCCTGCTGACTGCATTTGCATCCCACTTCATTTCTATTATTCCCGCCAGCCTCTCCCCAAAGGTGACCTCATCCACGCTGATTATGAAAAATTGCATCAGTGGGCCATTTGTCTGGGCAGGGGAGGAAATAATGTATTGACTTGTAATTCATTGTCTGGCGTGCTCCCGACTCTCCTGTCCGAGTAGCAGCCTCGGCGCTGGCGTCTGCAGCCGGAGCTGATGAGGAGCCTCCCGCCGGAGGAGTGTGTGGAGCGCTGGAGATTCACAATGAATCACTTCCTCTTTGTGCGCTGGAGCAGAGAATCTCAAATGTAACCTGTCTTCCCCAAATGTGCTGACTCATGCAAATGTAGCAAGTGTTTGTGAATAAATGTTTCCATGGTGAAATTGCTGTAGGTTTCTGTTTGGACTACAGAGATGAACATCTACAGGCTTGTCAGACACCGCGCTGGTGCAAATTGCTGGAATGGGGGTAATAACTCACAAAATGGTTGGATTCACTGACAGAGGATGGCAGGAGTTGAAATGAAATTATATGGACACTGGAATTGAACATGAGGGTGATATGAAATGAATTTGGATTAGTAGCAGAGATGGTTTTCAGGGCATATGTTGTACAGTATGTCTCTGCACAAGCCGAGCCCACATATGAATTATGCAATATGTGCACAATAGCAGCTCTCGCAGCTTCCAGAGGACGCGTCTCTCTCTGGAGGAATCGGTCAGCAACGGTCAGCAGCGTGATCATGTAATGATGGAAATTATTGCAGAAGACGGCCTGAATGACAAATGCCCGTTCCAAATCGAATGTGTTTTCCAGACACCCGTGCCAGAGGAAAGGAATGTGTCATTTGTCAAAGGCAGACAAAGGTTGATTGGCAGGTCCGTCCACGGTGTATTGCATGCACGAGCAATCAGAAGATAAGCTTTGTCTGAGCCATCAATCAGATGGGCAACAGTGTTTTCTGTCATCGCAGGATGTTTCATTTGACATTTAGGCTTCAATATTGAAAACAGTACAGGTGCTGAATTGAACTAAGGACAGCACTTACTACAGCATCATGGCACCAATGCATTATAGCCGTGTAGAGGTGCACACGTTATCTCGTTATAGCCGTGTAGAGGTGCACACGTTATCTCGTTATATCCGTGTAGAGGTGCACACGTTATCTCGTTATAGCCGTGTAGAGGTGCACACGTTATCTCGTTATAGCCGTGTAGAGGTGCACACGTTATCTCGTTATAGCCGTGTAGAGGTGCACACGTTATCTCGTTATAGCCGTGTAGAGGTGCACATGTTACCTCATTATAGCCGTGTTATCTCGTTATAGCCGTGTAGAGGTGCACACGTTATCTCGTTATATCCGTGTAGAGGTGCACACGTTATCTCGTTATCTCGTTATAGCCGTGTAGAGGTGCACACGTTATCTCGTTATAGCCGTGTAGAGGTGCACATGTTATGGTTATCTCGTTATGGCCGTGTAGAGGTGCACACGTTATCTCGTTATGGCCGTGTAGAGGTGCACATGTTATCTCGTTATAGCCGTGTAGAGGTGCACACGTTATCTCGTTATAGCCGTGTAGAGGTGCACACGTTATCTCGTTATAGCCGTGTAGATGTGCACATGACATATGATCTCATTATAGCCGTGTAGATGTGCACATGACATATGATCTCATTATAGTCGTTTAGATGTGCACATGTAACCCACTTCAGCTTTCACTATTTAAAAGTAACCTAAAATTTAAAAGTAAGTACCTCTACACTATATATTTACCTTTTGGACCAGCACATCAGAAGATTCTAGGTTCGACTCCTGGCTGGCTCGCCAAGTTTTGTAAAACCACTTCAGCTTTCACTATTTAAAAGTAACCACTGGGGATTACAGATTACCTCTACACTGACTGATTAAAACAGGCGATATATCCAAGTATCACACAAAGTTTTCAGGAAGTACCTGTATTACTCGCAAGAAACACAAGACGAAGACGTGGAAGTGAAACCAATTTAATTACCGCGATCCCGTTGCACAAATTGAAGCAGAAATACACCAAATGTTGACAAACAAGTTCACGTGTGATGCAGTCTTGGGTCTGTAACTCACCTATTCTGATTCTGAAGGAGAATATCTGCCTTTTGGAGATTATGATCGATCATCTATTGACAGTGACAGTCACGGTGTGTCTGTGAATGGAGGTGTGTCTTTGCGTGTAAACATCAATGTCTACTAAGCACACCATGCGTATTTGGACCCTCTGCCTATCATTGCTGCAGGTGCACGTCATAATTATGATGATAGTGTCCGTAATTGACGTGGTACAGACAGCAGGGCTGGTAAAAACAGGGCTCTGGAGAACTACAAAGTCACCCGCCATAGGAACTGATTTGACTTGGCTACTTTATTGCATAGTAGCATTGTTTGTGGTTATAGTAATAGTTTACTATTGTTGGTTTACATGTGACTGTTTTCCTGTTTGTTATGTTTATGACAACAAAAAACAAAGTAAAACTGCTCAAATATGTTCAACAACCAGTGTTTACTGAAAAGTGCATAATTGTATGTGGTTGTCATCCAGTGACGTCATAATATGCAAATTAGATGAGTAAATTGACCCCCTTCATAAACTTTAGCATGTAAATGTGTACATTACACACATGATCATATAGCATGTAAATGTGTACATTACACATATGATCTCGTTATCAACATGACAGTGGGAATACGAGAATATAATATGAGAATATGAGCAGTGAGATGAGAATATGAGAATATAGTCCCTTTCCCACATAACTTCTAGAAGTTACCCGGACATATTTACCCGGGTAAAGGCACGACACGGACGTTTCCCACATGAGTTTTATGTCCGAGTGAGATACGGGTAATTGTGTTCACACTAGACCCGAGTAGGAGCCGCGAGGGGTGGGGCAATGTCAGCACTTGCAGGGGGAGGGAGATGACGCTAAATAAATGCGTTGTTGTGCTGTGTTGCTTGGATGATGCGAACTTACATCAGATCCAAAACATCATGAAACAACAGAAGTAGTTAGCTCGCTAGTCAGCGGGAGCTAGCATAGAGGAAAAAATAGCTAACCTATGACCACAGTAGGCTATAAATAAAGCTCTACTTCAACCCTCTCTGGTATAAACATCCAACATAACAAATGAATAGAAAATAATGACACACCTGGTAAATATAAACAGCACACAGAGGTCTGAGGCTCCTTCCCAACTCCTACAAAAAGCAACAATGCTAAATAACAGCGACGTTAACCATTAGCTGTTAATTGCTAACCACTGTAAACAGCTTGTTGCAAGCTAATCGACAACACTTCAAGCTATTCACGTTTGCAAGGATAATACTGCCTGTCCCGCAACAAACACACCAACCTGATTGCAGTTTAAATTTTTATTGTACGTACACAACAAAATGTCACTGTTTTCTATTCCGGTGTTCTCCTCTGTGTTCATACTCGTAGGGCAATGTTTATCGTTACCATGGCAATTTGTACTTTCTGCCTCGCGCTGCAAGCAGGCTGCAAGGACGCATTTCTATACGTCATTGGTACGCCCTCCCATCTCTACCCAGAACTGTGCCGGCTGCGTTCCCACCTAAGCGCACCCGGGTAACATCTAGAAGTAGTACTAGGGGGCTAGTAGGGTGAGTTCCGGGTAAGAAAATACCCGAGTTTTGCGTTCCCACATACAGCCACCCGTTTGATATCCGTTTGACATCCGGATGTCTCGCTCATGTGGGAAAGGGACTTATGAGAGGTGAGATGTGATAAAGGCCCATTCTCAACCTCTCCCCTCGGTCCTCCAGGCTCGTTCCCACTGATCTATAATGCGCACTGGATAGACTATCCCTTTGTTGCCGCCCCATCATTCTTTATCTAGATCAGTGGGAACGAGGACCGAGGAAGGAAGGGAGGATAGATGAAAGACGAATGAGAGGCACCCTATGAGTGGCCAGAGGAGGTCAGATGCAGCCTCACGGTGCACCAGTCCCAACTCATGGCTCCTCCACTGGACCAGGATTGTTATGATGTGTGCATTTGGGTCACCAATGCGCTCCCCTCCCCAGGATTGTTATGATGTGTGCATTTCGTCACCAATGCGCTCCCCTTCCCAGGATTGTTATGATGTGTGCATTTCGGTCACCAATGCGCTCCCCTCCTCAGGATTGCTACAGGATACTTCTAGCACCTCAGACCAGTCCAGCAGGCTCTAGCATACGGTGGCCTCATGCAGTGAGTAGCATTGTCTTATACCTACTACTTCTGAGAATATGTAACCCCCCCCCCCCCCCCTCCATCCTGTACCCCCCTTCCTCCACTCCATCCTGTACCCCCCTTCCTCCACTCCATCCTGTAGCCACCTGCCCCCCCCCTCGCCCATTTCATCCAGTACCCCCCTCGCCCACTCTGTGGAAGCAAGTGGACGACTAGTGTTTCACCTCCAGCACAGCAATGACATTTCTAACAGACTCCCATTAACCTGTTTGTGCAGCTCATTCCAAATCTCATTCTCGTGTATTGAGAGCTTGTGGGCATGAGCAATATAAACCAAGATAATCACTGTGCCACCTCCTCTCGGACACGTCCCCTTTCAGACAGACACTTCCTCTTTCAGACGTCATAGCGCACTAAGACAGGCACTATCCTCCTCATCTTCATCAGTAACAACACATGTGGCACTATCCTCCTCATCTTCATCAGTAATAACGTATGTGGCACTATCCTCCTCATCTTCATCAGTAATAACACATGTGGCACTATCCTCCTCATCTTCATCAGTAATAACACATGTGGCACTATCCTCCTCATCTTCATCAGTAATAACACATGTGGCACTATCCTCCTCATCTTCATCAGTAATAACACACGTGGCACTATCCTCCTCATCTTCATCAGTAATAACACATGTGGCACTATCCTCCTCATCTTCATCAGTAATAACACATGTGGCACTATCCTCCTCATCTTCATCAGTAATAACACATGTGGCACTATCCTCCTCATCTTCATCAGTAAAAACACATGTGGCACTATCCTCCTCATCTTCATCAGTAAAAACACATGTGGCACTATCCTCCTCATCTTCATCAGTAATAACACATGTGGCACTATCCTCCTCATCTTCATCAGTAATAACACATGTGGCACTATCCTCCTCATCTTCATAATAACACATGTGGCACTATCCTCCTCATCTTCATCAGTAATAACACATGTGGCACTATCATCCTCATCTTCATCAGTAATAACACATGTGGCACCATCCTCCTCATCTTCATAATAACACATGTGGCACTATCCTCCTCATCTTCATCAGTAATAACACATGTGGCACTATCCTCCTCATCTTCATCAGTAAAAACACATGTGGCACTATCCTCCTCATCTTCATCAGTAATAACACATGTGGCACTATCATCCTCATCTTCATCAGTAATAACACATGTGGCACTATCATCCTCATCTTCATCAGTAATAACACATGTGGCACTATCCTCCTCATCTTCATCAGTAATAACACATGTGGCACTATCCTCCTCATCTTCATCAGTAATAACACATGTGGCACTATCATCTTCATCAGTAATAACACATGTGGCACTATCCTCCTCATCTTCATCTCGCGTTGAATGATGGCTGTCTTGCTTCCCCCTAGCACCTGTTAGCGGAAAAAACATGCTTGCAAGTTAATGCCACCGGATCGATGGCACTGACAATAAACAGAATTCGGAGAAGGGAGGATAGATAGAGGACGGAGTCTCGCGATCATACTCTGACTGACTGATTACTGACTGACTGACTGATTGAGTAGTTTTTTTGTAAAATATACACGCTAAAGCTGTATGGGAAGCTCTGCAGAGAAATCTGTAAAATGAGAAAACAGCAAAGAATCGCCAAACCTGCATAGTTCCTCTTTAAGGGGGAACACATCAAATCACATGGAACATGTGGGAACACACAGGATAAGCAGAGCAGAGGAGCATTTGATTGGGCTGCTTGCTGTTGCTCCATGACCTGCCAGCGTGTGCATTAGGGTGAACATACGTCTGGATTTCGGGAGAACAGTCCGATTTTCGAGCCCTTTGTCCGGACCTCTCTCGTGCGTCCTCATTTTTGCCCCTTTGTCCTCATTTCGGGTAAAAAACAAGGGCAAAAATGAGGAGGTCCGGACAAAGGGCTTGAATACCGGACTATCCTCCTGAAATCCGGACGTATGGTCACCCTAGTGTGCATCCACGGCAAGCCGTCTTGAAAATCAGATATGGCAAGCCATCTGCAATTAGAATTATGCCTAGAAGCAATGAAACTCTAGCTATTTACAATACAGTGAAAATATAGTTCAATTATATGTACAACTTATCAATTGAAATCAATTGACCATTTTGGCCATCTTGTTCCCTTTATTTTTTTTTTGCAAATACTCCAGCGTGCTTTAGGTGCATGCTTTAAAATCCCAACATTTTCATCTGGGGAGAATGATGCCCCCAGACCCCTCTACAGCTGTGTCTGCTTCAAGCACTGGAGGGATTCTAGAGCCGCTATCCATGTATAACTAAGTGGGCCAGTGAGTGGCTCCGGTGAGTATGTGAAGAACAGGAGTGAGTTTAAGAGTGAAAGAGCAGGAGGTTACAGTATGTGCATGGATATTAGCATATGATTTTTAAAGCACAGACACAGGAGCCTAGTGGAGCAGGAGTGTCTAAATGAAAGCCCTTCTCTGGCTAAATGATAACGCTAGCTGATTCCTTATGGCTAAATGATAACGCTAGCTGTTTCCTTCAAGCAGGAATAGAGGTGTGTGTGTGTGTGTGTGTGTGGGGGGGGGGGCAGGATCCCTCCAGACAGACTAGACAGTTCCTTCAAACACTTGTTATGCACATCAATTATTGATCCCCATCGTTTGTAGGAATCTCATGCATTTGTAGAACAAGGCGTCTGTTTTCAGTTTAGATCTCATTCCCTGGTGTGCATTACTGGCATGACTACCCCTCAGACTCCCCAGATGAGCAGCACTAACTAAGTTCACATCTGCTTGGCAGGCAGTCAGGCATTTGGAGGTTGGCAAGATTGAATGGCAGCGGCTGGCAAGAGCTTGAAGGTGTGAAGTAAGTTTTACAGTAAAAACATACGGTAGCTATCGTTTGCTATTAATATCGCTCTCTCATATGGACTGGAGGTGCAGATTAGTCTGCAAATATGTTTGTATTTAAGACAGTTCAGCAACCACCTTTAGCTGCCCTGTTTAGGAGATGATTGCCTAACTCTATACTGGCTTCACAGAGAATGCAGCTAAAGAGTACAGGGAAGTGATTGAGTTCAGAGAGTGTGGATTCTGCACTGTGAGAAGCATCTTTTACTGCTTGATCTCTTGTTTTAATTTGCTTTTGAAGCATGAATCCATAAACATTTCCGATGCCCTAAAACTCTGTACATCTGTTGATGTCTCCTCCTCATGAGATGGACACTAAGGTGCTTGGGAGGGCTGTTAGTGAATGGAAACTCATACTATTGGAACATGATGATGGACTGCACTATGCAGCAGCCACATAGAGGACCAACAGGTACAACTGCACAAACAACCTCTGGTAATACACTTTGTATTAGTCCTTCCTGCGCCTAAAACAAGTGATTTGTGTTCTACTTAGTTATCCATGGACACAGCATACATGGTGTGGTAACTAAACCAGCGTATATGATGATCTATCAGGTTTAGGAGTTGAGCTACTGAGAATGGTAACCAGCGTATATGATGATCTATCAGGTTCAGGAGTTGAGCTACTGAGAATGGTAACCAGCGTATATGATGATCTATCAGGTTTAGGAGTTGAGCTGCTGAGAATCGGCTAGTTTGGTGAATGAGTGGAATAAACATGTGGTTTCTGAAGCCATGTTTCCAATTCTGATTCAAGGTGATTTTCGTTTAGCCTCATCCCTTATCTGCAAATGGTGAGGATTCATCACCAAATCAGGCCTTTCTCTGTTGCGCTGGATGATGTTTTCCTGAGAGATGGAGACGTTTTCTATTGAGCCCTTGAGCCTTGGTGAGGAGGTCTGATCACAGGTCTCGGGTCACTCAGGCGTACCAAGCCAGTCCGCCTTGCCTGCCTACCCAGCAGGAGAATGAGATGCAGCTCCCCAGGGGAGGCGCAGAGGGAGGTGTAGGAGTTGGGGGGGGGGGTGCAGGGGGAGGCGTAGGGGCTGATGGGGGGGGGGGGTGTAGGGGCTGGGCTATAGGGTGTACGGGCTGGGGGGATGGCTTTCCTCTCTGAAGCTGCCGAGTGAAACCTGTCTGCCCTCTGGCTCTGCCTGAGCAAGCTGGAGACACTGAGTCACTGACCTGCAGGCCAAACACACTCACACCCTCACCACCAGCACATTGCTATGCACACTGTGACTGAGACTGGTCAGACTGCACCACACGAACCGCACACAGGTACACACACACACACACACACACACACACACACACACACACACACACACACACACACA
>NC_085000.1:35098942-35103942 GCF_963854185.1 Sardina pilchardus | reverse complement strand
GGCCTACACCTCCAACACATGGCCTACACCTCCAACACATGGCCTACACCTCCAACACATGACCTACACCTCCAACACATGACCTATACCTCCAACACATGACCTACACCTCCAACATGTGACCTACACCTCCAACATGTGACCTACACCTCCAACACGTGACCTACACCTCCAACACCAACACATGACCTATACCTCCAACACATGACCTACACCTCCAACATGTGACCTACACCTCCAACATGTGACCTACACCTCCAACACGTGACCTACACCTCCAACACGTGACCTACACCTCCAACACGTGACCTACACCTCCAACACGTGACCTACACCTCCAACCACCTCCAACACGTGACCTACACCTCCAACACATGGCCTACACATCCAACACATGGCCTACACCTCCAACACATGACCTACACCTCCAACACATGACCTACACATCAAACACGTGGCCTACACCTCCAACACATGACCTACATGTGTGGTGCTGCTCCAGTTCCCTGTAGTCTAGAGTGAGGAGGTGTGGTGCTGCTCCTGTTCCCTGTAGTCTAGAGTGAGGAGGTGTGGCATGCTCCAGTTCCCTGTAGTCTAGAGTGAGGAGGTGTGGCATGCTCCAGTTCCCTGTAGTCTAGAGTGAGGAGGTGTGGTGCTGCTCCAGTTCCCTGTAGTCTAGAGTGAGGAGGTGTGGTGCTGCTCCAGTTCCCTGTAGTCTAGTCCAGAGTGAGGAGGTGTGGTGCTGCTCCAGTTCCCTGTAGTCTAGTCCAGAGTGAGGAGGTGTGGTGCTGCTCCAGTTCCCTGTAGTCTAGAGTGAGGAGGTGTGGTATGCTCCAGTTCCCTGTAGTCTAGAGTGAGGAGGTGTGGTGCTGCTCCAGTTCCCTGTAGTCTAGAGTGAGGAGGTGTGGTATGCTCCAGTTCCCTGTAGTCTAGAGTGAGGAGGTGTGAGGAGGTGTGGCATGCTCCAGTTCCCTGTAGTCTAGAGTGAGGAGGTGTGGTGCTCTGGCTTCTGTAATGGCCTCATCAGTGGGCCAGCAAACGACTCGCTCAACCCTAACGCTCCAACAAACGAGCATTCAAATCGTCGGCCTCAATGAGCTCACCTACCTACTCATCTTTCCTGACTAGAGGACATACTTTGAGAGTCAGTTTGTGGTCAGTGTGTGATCTCGTGTGTGTGTATACTGGTGAGTGCGCCGGTCTGTGTGTTCTGGTGTGTGTGCTTTGTTCAGTGTGTGTGCTGGTCAAGTGAGTAAATGCAGATCCAGAGAGGTTTGCCTATCTTCATCAAGGCCTTAAAGATTCAAGATCACTGTGCACAGTTCCACTGAGACAGTAAATAAGTTACATTTGTAACTAACTACCCAGGAGTGAACCACATCTAGAGTACCCAGGAGTGAACCACGTCTTAGAGTACCCAGGAGTGAACCACGTCTAGAGTACCCAGGAGTGAACCACATCTTAGAGTACCCAGGAGTGAACCACATCTAGAGTACCCAGGAGTGAACCACATCTAGAGTACCTGGCAGTGAACCACGTCTTCGAGTACCCAGGAGTGAACCACGTCTTAGAGAACCCAGGAGTGAACCACATCTAGAGTACCCAGGAGTGAACCACATCTAGAGTACCCAGGAGTAAACCACATCTAGAGAACCCAGGAGTGAACCACATCTAGAGTACCCGGCAGTGAGCCACATCTAGAGTACCCGGCAGTGAACCACATCTTAGAGTACCCAGGAGTGAACCACATCTAGAGTACCCAGGAGTGAACCACATCTAGAGTACCTGGCAGTGAACCACATCTTAGTGTTATATGGTCTTTTGGGCCCCCACCGTCCACTTCAAAGCAGCGCTGCCTGGAAGGCGCTACGGTTAGGGTCAGATTTGGGGTCAGGGTTAGTTAGGGTCAGATTTGGTTTTAGGGTCAGGGTTAGTTAGGGTCAGATTTGGTTTTAGGTTCAGAGGTAGGATATGGTTTAGGTTCAGGGTTAGTTAGGGTAGGTGCCTTGAAGTTGATGGGTGCAGTGCTGCGTTGAAGTCGACGGTGGGGGCCTGAAAGACCATCTTGCATCATCTTAATAGCTTCCTCAGGTTCTACATTCATTAATAACTATAATGCAGACTAAGTCTCTTTTAAATGGGCTATTAAATGGAATTGGCTTCATATTTCATGCAAATCCTCTCCCTTCATTTACAGTTGATGGATTAGGAGAGCGGTCCTATTAGCATTAGCATAGCAGGCCTTATAGAAGTGTCTGCTGCTGAGAGATGAGTTCTGCCTCGTGTAGGGACACAGTGCTCCTGTAAACACAAGCTCACCCCGCAGGCACGATGCAAACTTCTCTCCACTGTGCTCAATATATAGTTTTAATTGACATTCTGGGTTGAGTTTGTCATGCTCTCCAGAATTTCAAGGACTCATTTGTAGCTAGTGTATGTGCAGACATGCTTGCGTGGGTTTGTGTGTATTTGTGTATGTGTGTGTGTGTGTGTGTGTGTGTGTGTGTGTGTGTGTGTGTGTGTGAATGTGAGAAAGTGAGAGAGGGAGAGAGTGTGTATGTGAGAAAGAATTTTCCCTGCTGGTTGCTAGGTGCTGCATATTATTGCTCAGTATCTGCTCTCTCTCCCCCCCTCCCTCTCTCCCTCCCCCTCTCTCTCTCCCTCCTTCCCTCCCCTCTCCCTCCCCCTCTCTCTCTCCCTCCCTCCCCCTCTCCCTCTCTCCCTCCCCCCCCCCCCCCTCTCTCTTTCTGGACTAAAAAGGACTTTTCCTGAATCCCAACGCCAGCAGGAGGAGCACTGAGTGATCCAGTGTCCAGTGTCTCTGTGTCCCCACCAGTGGCGTGTTTGCGTTGGCTATCATGTGTCCTGTCATCGCCTGTCATGTCTGAGTTACGCCTCCACTCAGCCGCACCTCTCTTGGTAATTGCTGCCGCAGGACCCACGTGTCCTCGCGCTATTTCTCTTCAGATCCGTTTGGCAGACGGCTGCCGGCTCCAAAGTGAACTGACGGCAAACTGCGGAAATGTCATGATATTTTACATCCCGCTCAGCGCCGGGCATCTGACCAGCGGGGGCACAGCTGCTCTTCCTGCCCGTCTCACACACACACACACACACACACACACACACACACACAAGACTCACTGAGATGCTCATCACACACACACACACGCACAAGACACACAAGTCCCTCAGATGCCCATCACACACACACGCACAAGACACACGACTCCCTCAGATGCCCATCACACACACACGCACAAGACACACGACTCCCTGAGATTCCTTCGTTATGAATGACTCAGACTTGGGACCGACTCCCTGAGATTCCTTGGTTATGAATGAATGACTCAGACCTGGGAATGACTCCCTGAGATTCGTTATGAATGAATGACTCAGACTTGGGAATGACTCCCTGAGATTCGTTATTAATGAATGACTCAGACCTGGGAATGACTCCCTGAGATTCCTTCGTTATGAATGAATGACTCAGACCTGGGAATGACTCCCTGAGATTCCTTCGTTATGAATGAATGACTCAGACCTGGGAATGACTCCCTGAGATTCGTTATTAATGAATGACTCAGACCTGGGAATGACTCCCTGAGATTCCTTCGTTATGAATGAATGACTTGTGAAATGGAGGAGAGTGGTGCATAATGCCTCCTGGCATGTCTCATTTGCTGGGGTGGAAAGCCCAATGAAGGGCACCCTTATTACAGTACCTCACCATGTCTCATTTGCTGGGGTGGAAAGCCCAATGAAGGGTACCCTTATTACAGTACCTCACCATGTCTCATTTGCTGGGGTGGAGCCTAATGAAGGGTACCCTTATTACAGTACCTCACCATGTCTCATTTGCTGGGGTGGAGCCTAATGAAGGGTACCCTTATTACAGTACCCTTATTACAGTACCTCACCATGTCTCATTTGCTGGGGTGGAGCCTAATGAAGGGTACCCTTATTACAGTACCTCACCAATGTACAAGCAAGCCTCTTGAATGAACTTGCAGGCATCCATATGATTATTTTATCTCTAGCGGGCCACATATGGGTGGCTGCAGGTTTTTGTCATGTAGACACTTATAGATGTTGTCTAACGTTATGTTTTCTATCAGAATCTTATTTGGATTTTGTCTTGTACACGTTTATAGATGTTGTCTAATGTTATGTTATCTATTAGAATGTTACATGGATTTTGTCATGTGCACATTTATAGATGTTGTCTAATGTTATGTTATCTAATAGAATATTCCATGGAGTTGTTCACATCCAGAGAAGTGTTGGTAACGGCAGCGTGTGAGTGCTCTCAGCAACTCTCCTCCTGCATATTGTTTGCATGAACCACATAATATGAATTCTGAGAGGGGTAGATGTAGCAATATGATATGCCCTCATAACTAGCAAACAATGTGATTTCACACAAATTAATGCTGTCCTCAAGGCCTTGGTTTGTATTTATTTTTGCAAAACATCAGCTGTCTTCATATACTTTGCACATGAACTATGAATACAACAAGCTGTAATATTTCTGTCTTTTCCATTACAAAATGTGATCACGTGTCCATTTGCTTTCCATCTTCCTATCAACACAATAATGATTTAATGAATATATACATTTGGCTGAGACCGCTAGAAGTCACATGATCAATCTGACACCTTCCCATCTGGGATCATTCTTTGTGGTGCTCCGGGTCACCGGCCCTGTTTCCCTCAGGTAGAGTAGAGGTGTTCAGGCCCTGTTGCCCTCAGGTAGAGTAGAGGTGTTCAGGTCACCGGCCCGGTTTCCCTCAGGTAGAGTAGAGGTGTTCAGGCCCGGTTTCCCTCAGGTAGAGTAGAGGTGTTCAGGCCCTGTTTCCCTCAGGAAGAGTAGAGGTGTTCAGGCAACGCTCCTGTCTACAGTGGGGAGAGGGTCACACATCTGAAAATAAAATCCATGGAGGTTGTGAGGGTGGACGTGCGGCTAGTCTCTGCTGCGTTGACCCCGAGTGTCCAGCAGG
>NC_085000.1:35078942-35093942 GCF_963854185.1 Sardina pilchardus | reverse complement strand
GGTGTGATGGTGATGTAGGTCTATAAGGTGTGATGATGATGTAGGTCTATAAGGTGTGATGATGATGTAGGTCTATAAGGTGTGATGATGATGATGTAGGTCTATAAGGTGTGATGATGATGTAGGTCTATAAGGTGTGATGGTTTGATGATGATGTAGGTCTATAATGTGTGATGATGTCGGTCTATAAGGTGTGATGATGATGTAGGTCTATAAGGTGTGATGATGTGATGATGATGTAGGTCTGTAAGGTGTGATGATGATGTAGGTCTATAAGGTGTGATGATGTCGGTCTATAAGGTGTGATGATGATGATGTAGGTCTATAAGGTGTGATGATGATGTAGGTCTATAAGGTGTGATGATGATGTAGGTCTATAAGGTGTGATGGTGTGATGATGATGTAGGTCTATAAGGTGTGATGATGATGTAGGTCTATAAGGTGTGATGTTGATGTAGGTCTATAAGGTGTGATGATGTGATGATGATGTCGGTCTATAAGGTGTGATGGTGATGTAGGTCTATAAGGTGTGATGGTGATGTAGGTCTATAAGGTGTGATGATGATGATGTAGGTCTATAAGGTGTGATGGTGTGATGATGATGTAGGTCTATAATGTGTGATGGTGTGATGTTGATGTAGCTCTATAAGGTGTGATGATGATGTAGGTCTATAAGGTGTGATGATGATGATGTAGGTCTATAAGGTGTGATGGTGATGTAGGTCTATAAGGTGTGATGGTGATGTAGGTCTATAAGGTGTGATGGTGTGATGATGATGTAGGTCTATAAGGTGTGATGATGTGATGATGATGTAGGTCTATAAGGTGTGATGATGATGTAGGTCTATAAGGTGTGATGATGATGATGTAGGTCTATAAGGTGTGATGGTGATGTAGGTCTATAAGGTGTGATGGTGATGTAGGTCTATAAGGTGTGATGATGTGATGATGATGTAGGTCTATAAGGTGTGATGATGTGATGATGATGTAGGTCTATAAGGTGTGATGATGATGTAGGTCTATAAGGTGTGATGATGTGATGATGATGTAGGTCTATAAGGTGTGATGATGATGTAGGTCTATAAGGTGTGATGATGATGTAGGTCTATAAGGTGTGATGGTGATGTAGGTCTATAAGGTGTGATGATGTGATGATGATGTAGGTCTATAAGGTGTGATGATGATGTAGGTCTATAAGGTGTGATGATGATGTAGGTCTATAAGGTGTGATGGTGATGTAGGTCTATAAGGTGTGATGGTGATGTAGGTCTATAAGGTGTGATGATGTGATGATGATGTAGGTCTATAAGGTGTGATGATGTGATGATGATGTAGGTCTATAAGGTGTGATGGTGATGTAGGTCTATAAGGTGTGATGGTGTGATGGTGATGTAGGTCTATAAGGTGTGATGATGATGTAGGTCTATAAGGTGTGATGATGATGTAGGTCTATAAGGTGTGATGATGATGATGTAGGTCTATAAGGTGTGATGATGATGTAGGTCTATAAGGTGTGATGATGTCGGTCTATAAGGTGTGATGATGATGTAGGTCTATAAGGTGTGATGATGTGATGATGATGTAGGTCTATAAGGTGTGATGATGATGTAGGTCTATAAGGTGTGATGATGTCGGTCTATAAGGTGTGATGATGATGATGTAGGTCTATAAGGTGTGATGATGATGTAGGTCTATAAGGTGTGATGATGATGTAGGTCTATAAGGTGTGATGGTGTGATGATGATGTAGGTCTATAAGGTGTGATGATGATGTAGGTCTATAAGGTGTGATGTTGATGTAGGTCTATAAGGTGTGATGATGTGATGATGATGTCGGTCTATAAGGTGTGATGGTGATGTAGGTCTATAAGGTGTGATGGTGATGTAGGTCTATAAGGTGTGATGATGATGATGTAGGTCTATAAGGTGTGATGGTGTGATGATGATGTAGGTCTATAATGTGTGATGGTGTGATGTTGATGTAGCTCTATAAGGTGTGATGATGTGATGATGATGTAGGTCTATAAGGTGTGATGATGATGTAGGTCTATAAGGTGTGATGATGATGTAGGTCTATAAGGTGTGATGATGTGATGATGATGTAGGTCTATAAGGTGTGATGGTGATGTAGGTCTATAAGGTGTGATGATGATGTAGGTCTATAAGGTGTGATGGTGTGATGGTGATGTAGGTCTATAATGTGTGATGGTGTGATGTTGATGTAGGTCTATAAGGTGTGATGATGATGTAGGTCTATAATGTGTGATGGTGTGATGTTGATGTAGCTCTATAAGGTGTGATGATGTGATGATGATGTAGGTCTATAAGGTGTGATGTTGATGTAGGTCTATAAGGTGTGATGATGTGATGATGATGTAGGTCTATAAGGTGTGATGGTGATGTAGGTCTATAAGGTGTGATGATGATGTAGGTCTATAAGGTGTGATGGTGTGATGGTGATGTAGGTCTATAATGTGTGATGGTGTGATGTTGATGTAGGTCTATAAGGTGTGATGATGTGATGATGATGTAGGTCTATAAGGTGTGATGGTGATGTCGGTCTATAAGGTGTGATGATGTAGGTCTATAAGGTGTGATGATGATGTAGGTCTATAAGGTGTGATGGTGATGTAGGTCTATAAGGTGTGATGGTGTGATGATGTAGGTCTATAAGGTGTGATGGTGATGTAGGTCTATAAGGTGTGATGATGATGTAGGTCTATAAGGTGTGATGGTGATGTAGGTCTATAAGGTGTGATGATGATGATGTAGGTCTATAAGGTGTGATGGTGTGATGATGATGTAGGTCTATAATGTGTGATGGTGTGATGTTGATGTAGCTCTATAAGGTGTGATGATGTGATGATGATGTAGGTCTATAAGGTGTGATGGTGATGTAGGTCTATAAGGTGTGATGATGATGTAGGTCTATAAGGTGTGATGGTGTGATGGTGATGTAGGTCTATAAGGTGTGATGGTGATGTCGGTCTATAAGGTGTGATGATGTAGGTCTATAAGGTGTGATGATGATGTAGGTCTATAAGGTGTGATGGTGATGTAGGTCTATAAGGTGTGATGATGATGTAGGTCTATAAGGTGTGATGATGATGATGTAGGTCTATAAGGTGTGATGATGATGTAGGTCTATAAGGTGTGATGATGATGTAGGTCTATAAGGTGTGATGGTGATGTGATGGTGATGTAGGTCTATAAGGTGTGATGGTGATGTAGGTCTATAAGGTGTGATGATGTGATGATGATGTAGGTCTATAAGGTGTGATGGTGTGATGTTGATGTAGGTCTATAAGGTGTGATGATGATGTAGGTCTATAAGGTGTGATGATGATGATGTCGGTCTATAAGGTGTGATGATGATGTAGGTCTATAAGGTGTGATGGTGATGTAGGTCTATAAGGTGTGATGATGATGTAGGTCTATAAGGTGTGATGATGATGTAGGTCTATAAGGTGTGATGATGATGTACTGTAGGTCTATAAGGTGTGATGATGATGTAGGTCTATAAGGTGTGATGATGTGGTGATGATGTAGGTCTATAAGGTGTGATGATGATGTAGGTCTATAAGGTGTGATGGTGATGTAGGTCTATAAGGTGTGATGATGTGATGATGATGTAGGTCTATAAGGTGTGATGATGATGTAGGTCTATAAGGTGTGATGATGATGTACTGTAGGTCTATAAGGTGTGATGATGTGATGATGATGTAGGTCTATAAGGTGTGATGATGATGTAGGTCTATAAGGTGTGATGGTGATGTAGGTCTATAAGGTGTGATGGTGATGTAGGTCTATAAGGTGTGATGGTGTGATGGTGATGTAGGTCTATAAGGTGTGATGGTGTGATGATGATGTAGGTCTATAAAGTGTGATGATGATGTAGGTCTATAAGGTGTGATGATGATGTAGGTCTATAAGGTGTGATGGTGTGATGATGATGTAGGTCTATAAGGTGTGATGATGATGTAGGTCTATAAGGTGTGATGGTGATGTAGGTCTATAAGGTGTGATGATGTGATGATGATGATGTAGGTCTATAAGGTGTGATGATGATGTAGGTCTATAAGGTGTGATGGTGATGTAGGTCTATAAAGTGTGATTTTTCAACTGATTTCATGTCTACACCAGAAATCAAAGGAAACTTTGCACAGAGCAATGTGCTGCTTGAAGGATCTTTGAGTACAACAGGAAGTGGGTCCAGAGGTGGTGTGTGGTGTGGTGTGGATGCAGTACTGTAGATAACGCCTCTCTGAACCTGCTTTGGCTTGTCAGGTGAGCTTCTATGTTTAAATGTATCCAAGGTTAGAACAAGTCGATGGCTGAAATGCCTCAGGCAAGATTTCCTCTGTTGACACAAATCCAGTTTATTGAGCTCCTCTGTCTCGGAAGGAAAACAGAAAAAACTGTGTTTGTGGCCCTGAACACCACATACCTTCATAAGAGGCAGTTTTATGTGTGTGATACTGAAAGCCACATGCTATTATATATAAAGTTTGATGTGTGTGATACACAAATGTTTCAGTTAGGTCAGCGCTGTTTTGATGGACTTTAATCATATTCGAGAACCACTTCTGTTTTTGGTGTTGGTGTTGCAGGCTGGGGGTTAGTTTCTGGTTGGGGTGGTGGTGTTGGTGATGGTAGTGTTGGTGGTGGTGTTGGTGTTGGTATTGGTGGTGCAGGCTGGGGGTTCATTTCTGTTTGGGGTGGTGGCGGTGGTGGTTGGGGTGGTGGTGGTGGTGGTGGTCTTTCGGGTTGGGGTGGTGGTGCAGGCTGGGGATTAGTGTCTAGTTGGGGGGGTGGTGGTGGTGGATGTGGTGATGGTGGTTGGGGTGGTGGCGGTTTGGGTGGTGGTGTTGATGGTGTTTCTGGTTGGGATGGTGGCGGTTTGGGTGGTGGTGGTGATGGTGTTTCTGGTTGGGTTCGTGGTGGTTGGGGTGGTGGTGGACATGGGTGTGGTGGCGGTGGTGGTGTTTCTGGTCGGGATGGCGATGGTGTTTCTGGTTGAGATGGCGATGTGGTGGTGTTTCTGGTTGGGATGGCGATGGTGTTTCTGGTTGGGATGGCGATGTGGTGGTGTTTCTGGTTGTGATGGCGATGTGATGGTGTTTCTGGTTGGGATGGCGATGTGATGGTGTTTCTGGTTGGGATGGCGGTGGTGTTTCTGGTTGGGATGGCGGTGGTGTTTCTGGTTGAGATGGCGATGTGGTGGTGTTTCTGGTTGGGATGGCGATGGTGTTTCTGGTTGGGATGGCGGTGGTGTTTCTGGTTGGGATGGCGATGGTGTTTCTGGTTGGGATGGCGATGTGGTGGTGTTTCTGGTTGGGATGGCGATGGTGTTTCTGGTTGGGATGGCACGGTAGCTCTGTCCCTGCGCAGCACGCCTCCCCCGGCTCGTTACTCAGGACGACAGGACATTAATAACGGCGGCCCGGGGAGGCGGACTTTTCTGGGACGAGACGCTGCAGTGGTGACCCAGCACGCCAGACGCTCCAAACGCCGTTAAAAAACCTCCGCCGCTCCCGCTCCCCTTCCACTCCCCTCCCCGGCTGCGCCGTATCGATCTACTTCCATCAATCAATGCGCGATAATGTTCCCACCCTGGATAAAGTTCTTTGAAGTGCAGCATATGGAAACAGACAGTAGGAGAAAAGTGCGTCACCAAATCAAAACAGCCGGCGCGTTTCCTCGCTGCTTCACAAATCTCCTTAGTCTGCTGGCTTGTGTGTGAAGGTTAATGTTGCTTCATACGCCTGCTTTTGCATCTGGAATCAATTGAATTAGCATAACCTTCACATTTCTTTTAAATTACAATATGGAATGCGGTGGATTTAGTAGGTGGAATATATGCGTAGCCCTAATATGCCTGCTGGAATAATTCACTGGGCTCTGTTGTCCTAGTAATCATTTTGGGGATTCAGGTTTGTATAATAACTGAGCTCATAAGCATTACATCAAACTGTGGCACGCACATGAGCAAATGAATTCATTCATGCCAGAATGTTCTATTGCATCTGCTGAGCTGCCAGCACCCTCCTGTGCTTCAGCCCTTTAGAGTATACTGTATGTGCTTCAGCCCTTTAGAGTATACTGTATGTGCTGGTGCTTTAGAGTATACTGTATGCTTCAGCCCTTTAGAGTATACTGTATGTGCTTCAGCCCTTTAGAGTATACTGTATGTGCTGGCCCTTTAGAGTATACTGTATGAGCTTCAGCCCTTTAGAGTATACTGTATGTGCTTCAGCCCTTTAGAGTATATTGTATGTGCTGGCCCTTTAAAGTATACTGTATGTGCTGGCCTTTTAGAGTATACTGTATGTGCTTCAGCCCTTTAGAGTATACTGTATGTGCTTCAGCCCTTTAAAGTATACTGTATGTGCTGGCCTTTTAGAGTATACTGTATGTGCTGGCCTTTTAGAGTATACTGTATGTGCTTCAGCCCTTTAGAGTATACTGTATGTGCTGGCCTTTTAGAGTATACTGTATGTGCTTCAGCCCTTTAGAGTATACTGTGCTTCAGCCCTGTCCACTCACCGCCTACTGTCCTGAAACGTGTGTGTGTGTGTGCTGTCCACTCACCGTCTACTGTCCTGACACGTGTGTGTGTGTGTGTGCTGTCCTGCTTACCGTCGACGCAGGAGGGCTTGTTGCGTGTGGTCCCTGCCACCTTCCCCGGCAGACAGGAGCACTTGACGGTCTGAGAGCGCTCCTCGATCTTGTTCTTGTTGCAGCAGCGGTGAGCAGCGATCACCTCGCATGTCCCGCCTTCTGGACACAGAGAAAACGAGAGATAGCAACTGTGGACACAACAGTAACCACCTGCCCATGTCCTGTGGACACAACAGTAACCACCTGCCCATGTCCTGTGGACAGCAACAGTAACCATAGTAACCACCTGCCCATGTCCTGTGGACTAAACAGTAACCATAGTAACCACCTGCCCATGTCCTGTGGACTAAACAGTAACCATAGTAACCACCTGCCCATGTCCTGTGGACGCAACAGTAACCATAGTAACCACCTGCCCATGTCCTGTGGACACAACAGTAACCATAGTAACCACCTGCCCATGTCCTGTGGACGCAACAGTAACCATAGTAACCACCTGCCCATGTCCTGTGTCTACTCCATCCAAACAGTCCTACTCTGTCTGATCCACCCCATAGACTTCATATACAGTCTATGATCCACCCCATAGGCTGTATATATACATATATATATATACAGTCTATGATCCACCCATGTTCCCTTTATGCTGGTACACTACGACTAGGGCTACACTCTAATAACAGGAGGAGCAAATTGATAATATATCACATTAACTTGTACTAATAGATAATATATCACATTAACTTGAGCAAATAGATAATATATCACATTAACTTGAACAAATTGATAATATATCACATTAACTTGTACAAATAGATAATATATCACATTAACTTGTACTAATAGATAATATATCACATTAACTTGAGCAAATAGATAATATATCACATTAACTTGAACAAATTGATAATATATCACATTAACTTGTACAAATGGATAATATATCACATTAACTTGTACAAATAGAAAATATATCACATTAACTTGAACAAATTGATAATATATCATATTAACTTGTACAAATAGATAATATATCACATTAACTTGTACAAATAGATAATATATCACATTAACTTGTACAAATAGATAATATATCACATTAACTTGTACAAATGTCTTTATTAAACAATAATTAAACACTAATGACACTGTAATGTGGAATAATGACAATTGTTTCCAAGTGAAAGTATCCCCAGAGAGCTAACAAGACTCAAATTAAGTTGAGATGGATACTCTTCAGTGCTCTTCAGTACTTCAGTCAGTTCAGTTGAGATGGATACTCTTCAGTACTCTTCAGTACTTCAGTCAGTTTCAGTTGAGATGGATACTCTTCAGTACTCTTCAGTACTTCAGTCAGTTTCAGTTGAGATGGATACTCTTCAGTACTCTTCAGTACTTCAGTCAGTTTCAGTTGAGATGGATACTCTTCAGTACTTCAGTCAGTTTCAGTTGAGATGGATACTCTTCAGAACTTCAGTCAGTTTCAGTTGACTCGTGAAATCCTCAAGTGAAGTTGGATTAAGCAAGTGATCTGAACTCAGTCAAGCGCGTTTAATGCAGTCGCACGTGCCTGACAGAGACGGAAGCAGAGTGGGCCTGCAGTGCCTGTGTGTGTGTGTGTGTGTGTGTGTGTGTGTGTGTGTGTGTGTGTGTGTGTGTGTGTGTGTGTGTGTGTGTGTGTGTGAGAGAGAGCAGGACGGCTACAAACAGGCCGTGTGTCGCCCCTCAGCTGCAGAACCAGCGCCGGCTCTGTTGACTCCATCTGACATCCCACAGATCCTGGATCAGTACCAAGCCGCAGAACACACACACACACACACACACACACACACACACACACACTGAGATACTGCACACATCAGAAGGGCACACAGGCCTCTGAGGAAGAGGCTATTTGTGTTAATGCACAACATCACAAGGAGGGGGGGGGGGGGGTTTGTGTGTGTGTGTGTGTGTGTGTGCATATGTGTGTGTTTGTGTGTTGGGGATGGTGCAGTGACAGAGACGTTGTTTAAAGTAGATCTATTAGCTGAGTGTGTGTGTGTGTGTGTGTGTGTGTGTATGTGTGTGTGTGTGTGTGTGTGTGTGTGTGTGTGTGTGTGTGTGTGTGCATGTGCATGTGTGTGTGTGTGTGTGTGTTTTATGTGTGTGAAGTGAGAGAGGAGTTGTTTGAGGCAGATGTATTAGCTGAGTGTGTGGCCTGTAGGTACACTCTGTGAGCTGAGTGTGTGTGTGTTTGTGTGTGTGTGTGTGAGGCCTGTAGGTACACTCTGTGAGATTGAGTGTGTGTGTTTGTGTGTGTGTGTGTGTGTGTGTGAGGCCTGTAGGTACACTCTGTGAGATTGAGTAATGGCCCTTCAAGTGATTAGCACACGCTCGGCTAATTCTGCCCATCGGGCTGCTGGGTGAAGATGCCCCCACCACAGCCACCACTGCGCACATCACGCGCCACGCCTGGGTACTGGCATCAACAGGCCCGCACAGCTCTCCTCATCACACGCCACGCCACGCCACGCCACGCCACGCCACGCCACGCCACGCCACGCCACGCCACGCCACGCCACGCCACGCCACGCCACGCTTGCATACTGGCATCAACACGCCCACACAGCTCTCCTCATCACGCGCCACGCCTCTCTTTGCCAACACAAGCTCCACCAGAGCGCTGTGCTACCCTGTGCCCTCGTGTGACTGAGAACACGCTGCTGGTCCACCCCCAGGCCTCCAGCAGCAACTGTGGCAGCCGCACTCCTAATGGTTATTAATGACCTCAGCAGCAGCCATGAGAACCTGGAGGCCCTCAGCCTTGGAATCTCCAGTAGCGGACTCGCTCAGGAACACTCCGGACTATTCCAGGTAGAAAATGCTCGTATTCCAGCATAAATAAGTCGTCTTATCTCAACCGTATGGCTGACAGTGGAACAGGAGACCTGCTTTACCACACCTGAGACCTGCTTTACCACACCTGAGACCTGCTTTACCACACCTGAGACCTGCTTTACCACACCAGAGACCACCTGACCTGCTTTACCACACCTGAGACCTGCTTTACCACACCTGACACCTGCTTTACCACACCTGAGACCTGCTTTACCACACCTGAGACATGTTGTGCCTCTCATGCAGCGTTTATACGTCCTCCCTCACTCCTCGGGCCTCGATCCTCACTGATCTACATAAAGAAAGATAGTAGAAGGCTAGACTACCCCATTGTTGCTGCCCCATCATTCGTTATGTAGATCAGTGAGGATCGAGGCTGGAGGAGGGAGGGAGGACGTATAAACGCTGCATGAGAGGCACCTCTGCTGTACCACACCTGAGACTGATACTAGGAGACCTACAGTACAGTATGAGACTGATACTAGGAGACCTACGATATGGGACTGATACTATGAGACCTACAGTACAGTATGAGACTGATACTAGGAGACCTACAGTATGGGACTGATACTACATTATGAGACCTACAGTACAGTATGAGACTGATACTAGGAGACCTATGAGACTGATACTAGGAGACCTACAGTATGGGACTGATACTAGGAGACCTGTGAGACTGATACTAGGAGACCTATGAGACTGATACTAGGAGACCTATGAGAAGTCCCAGTGAAGTTTTCATATATTCACTGTGAGACATGAGATGTCACAGAGCAGTTTTTATGAGGGCTGTCAAGCAGTTCAAATGATGACTTACTCTGTGATTAATCAGTCTAAATGAATTGCATACTGTACATCCAGTAAAATGGACTGGATTAGTGATTTCAAACCATGATCATTGTTGTTAAAATGTATCCTTCATTATTCTCCAATGTATGTAGTTGTACTATTTTTTTCTTTCAATGTTACATTTTCTAACTATCAAAATTCTGTGGATGGCGCTGTCCATATTGTTGTAGCGTTATCATCTAGGCTATCGTGTAAAACACAATACATTGTGATAGCTTTATCATCTATTGGGTAATACACAATACAGCCTTCCATATTGTGGTAGCGTTATCAACTATCCTGTAAAACACAATAGGTTACATCGTGGAAGCTCTATCAACTATCGTGTAAAACACAACATATTGCTGTAGCGTTTTTCATGTATCGTGTAAAACACGACACATTGCGGCAGCGTTATCATCTATTGTGTAAAACACGATACATTGCGTTAACATTATCAACTAATGTTTAAAACACGACACATTGTGGCAGCGTTATCATCTATCGTAAAACACGACACATTGCGGCAGCGTTATCATCTATCGTAAAACACGACACATTGCGGCAGAGTTATCATCTGTGATGTAAAACACGACACATTGCGGTAGCGTTATCATCTATCGTGTAAAACACGATACATTGCATTAACATTATCAACTATAGTGTAAAACACGACACATTGCGGCAGCGTTATCATCTATCGTAAAACACGACACATTGCGGCAGCGTTATCATCTATTGTGTAAAACACGACACATTGCGGTAGCGTTATCATCTATCGTAAAACACGACACATTGCGGTAGCGTTATCATCTATCGTAAAACACGACGCATTGCAGTAGCGTTATCAGCTATCGTGTAAAACACGACACATTGCGGCAGCGTTATCATCTATTGTGTAAAACATGACACATTGCGGCAGCGTTATCATCTATTGTGTAAAACGCAATACATTGCGGCAGCGTTATCAGCTATCGTGTAAAACACGACACATTGCGGCAGCGTTATCATCTATTGTGTAAAACGCAATACATTGCGGCAGCGTTATCATCTATCGTGTAAAACACGACACATTGCGGTAGCGTTATCATCTATTGTGTAAAACATGACACATTGCGGTAGCGTTATCATCTATCATGCAAAACGCAATACATTGCGGTAGCGTTATCATCTATTGTGTAAAACGCAATACATTGCGGCAGCGTTATCATCTATCGTAAAACACAACACATTGTGGTAGCGTTATCATCTATCGTGTAAAACACGACACATTGCGGCAGCGTTATCATCTATCATGTATAACACGGTACATTGCGGTAGCGTTATCATCTATCATGTCAAACACGGCCTCTCCCACTGTGCAGGTCCATCCTGCATGGCAGCCTCAGAGCTGAATAAACTGCAGAGAGCTGATGTATATGATTGATGCTAGCAGGTGAAATATTCATGAGGCTTTTATCCTTTTCTCATTGATATGTAGCTGTGGTAGTCTCAGCTGAGCTGTGCAGCATACTCAGTCCTCAGGGTATTGGCCAACCTTAATTGAGCCATAGGATCAGATCGTACCGCTTATGGCCCATTAACAGCTGCTCCCAGGGGCCTTCTAAACATGCCATTTAATGGACATTTACATTGACTCTTGGAGTACACGCAGACATGGAGACTTTAATGCACATTTACATTGACTCTTGGAGTACACGCAGACATGGAGACTTTAATGCACATGTACATTGACTCTTGGAGTACACGCAGACATGGAGACTTTAATGCACATTTACATTGACTCTTGGAGTACACGCAGACATGGAGACTTTAATGCGCATTTACTCTTGGAGTACACGCAGACATGGAGACTTTAATGCGCATGTACATTGACTCTTGGAGTATACGCAGACATGGAGACTTTAATGCGCATTTACATTGACTCTTGGAGTACAGGCAGACATGGAGACTTTAATGCGCATGTACATTGACTCTTGGAGTACACGCAGACATGGAGACTTTAATGCGCATGTACATTGACTCTTGGAGTACACGCAGACATGGAGACTTTAACACGCGTTTACATTGACTCTTGGAGTACACGCAGACATGGAGACTTTAATGCACGTTTACATTGACTCTTGGAGTACACGCAGACATGGAGATTTTAATGCACGTTTACATTTACTCTTGGAGTACACGCAGACATGGAGATTCTTTCAAGCGTGCCGTCAGCCTGATGATGTACTAAAGATGTAATGTTCCCTCACTCTGGGTGGGGATACAGTGAGCCTGCACACGCGTCCTGGAGCATATTACCAGTACCATGGGGAGTAGAGGACTGCACAGGTGAGTGGACTGCACAGGTGTGCTATCTCTTCTGTAGTGGGGAGGAGTGGACTGCACAGGTGTGCTATCTCTACTGTAGTGGGGAGGAGTGGACTGCACAGGTGTGCTTTCTCTAGTGTAGTGGGGAGGAGTGGACTGCACAGGTGTGCTATCTCTAGTGTAGTGGCCATGGGGAGAGGACTGCACAGGTGAGCTATCTCTACTGTAGTGACCATGGGGAGGAGTGGACTGCACAGGTGAGCTATCTCTACTGTAGTGACCATGGGGAGTGGACTGCACAGGTGTGCTATCTCTAATGTAGTGGGGAGGAGTGGACTGCACAGGTGTGCTATCTCTACTGTAGAGGCCATGGGGAGGAGTGGACTGCACAGGTGAACTATCCTAAAGACAGTCACCAGATCCCACAGCACAGGTCCAGTGGATGAGCAGCTGGGCCGGTGCTCCAGAACCAGTCAGGCTTTAGTGAAGCGCAGGATCCCGCCGCAGCAGCAGCATGGTGCTGGATGCTGACATTTGTGCTGCTGTTCCCCTTTGTGCTGCTGCAGACACTATTGTGCTGTGGCCTGTTGCTGGCATTGAGGCGACTACACTGCACCATGGGAGGCTTTTTATATCAGCAGCTCCCCATCCAGCGCTGGAAATACCCACAGGGTCACACACCCGGGGCTTAGAGCAGGGGAGCGAGGCTATTGATTGGCCCAGGGCTTACAGCGCGCTGAGCAGGGCTGCTGATTGGCCCAGGTTTTGCAAGGTTTTTTTTGGCATAACCTGAATGGAACGGTGTGAAAAGAGTTGTTTTTTTCTGTGACTTTCCAAAGGTGTCAGACCTGGGTGAAAATGCGCTGGGTGCGATCAATGCTTTAAGTGATGTCTTCCGCTCTTAGGTAAAGGCTTTTGAGCACAATGCTTTAAGTGATGTCTCCCGCTCTTAGGTAAAGGCTTTTGAGCACAATGCTTTAAGTGATGTCTCCCGCTCTTAGGTAAAGGCTTTTGAGCACAATGCTTTAAGTGATGTCTCCCGCTCTTAGGTAAAGGCTTTTGAGCACAATGCTTTAAGTGATGTCTCCCGCTCTTAGGTAAAGGCTTTTGAGCACAATGCTTTAAGTGATGTCTCCCGCTCTTAGGTAAAGGCTTTTGAGCACAATGCTTTAAGTGATGTCTCCCGCTCTTAGGTAAAGGCTTTTGAGCACAATGCTTTAAGTGATGTCTCCCGCTCTTAGGTAAAGGCTTTTGAGCACAATGCTTTAAGTGATGTCTCCCGCTCTTAAAGGCTTTTGAGCACAATGCTTTAAGTGATGTCTCCCGCTCTTAGGTAAAGGCTTTTGAGCACAATGCTTTAAGTGATGTCTCCCGCTCTTAGGTAAAGGCTTTTGAGCGCAAGTCGATGCAAGAGTGTCATAACACAGGCGCAGTCGTGCAGACAGACACGATGGCTACAGTACTCGCCTCGTCACCATGGCTACTCGCCTCGTCACCAGCACGAGACGGCGCTCATCACTGCTCGGCTTCACCTCCTCACAAGGAAATGGAGTCATGAAGTCATGAGCGTGGCGGTGAACCGTGACGCCGTCTTCCGTGAGTTTTGATGTCGGGGGTGTTTACGGTTCAGCAGGCGCTGGGTAGTGCCAGTCGGGGGTGTTTACGGTTCACCAGGCCCTGGGTAGTGCCAGTCAGGGGTGTTTACAGTTCAGCAGGCCCTGGGTAGTGGCAGTCAGGGGGTTGCCACCCTCCCCATCATCCCCAGTGTGTGCAGCACAGTACCAGGAGGATGCAGATTAATCATCAGCCGAGCCAGACAGCTCACGCTCACGCTCACCGCAAAGGTTAATGGAACGACAAACTTGTTTGGGAGCAATTAAATACTCAGCCTGTCGGCCCGTAGGCCTGACGCCCTGACGTAGAACAACACCGAGAGAGAGAGAGAGAGAGAGAGAGAGAGAGAGAGAGAGAGAGAGAGCGCACAGGAGATACTAGTGAGGAAGGAGGGAGGGGGACACACACAGGAGATTGATAACCCCCCCCCACACACACACACAGACACACACACCCCACCCCAGTCAGTGGGTAGCCCTGTGGTGAACACCAGTTTGCGGTGAGTGTTTGCCAGCAGCGCTTGAGGGTTCTGTGTGTGTGTGTGTGTGTGTGTGTGTGTGTGTGTGTGTGTGTGTGTGTGAAGTGAGCTAGAATGCTCTGTGGCTTTGTCTGAGTGCTTTAGAGTGGGCTGTGTTTGTGTGTGTGTGTGTGTGTGTGTGTGTGTGTGTGTGTGTGTGTGTGTGTGTGTGTGTGTGTGTGTGAGTGTGTGTGTGTGTGTGTGTGTGTGTGTGCTTTAGAGTGCGCTGTG
>NC_085000.1:35051442-35071442 GCF_963854185.1 Sardina pilchardus | reverse complement strand
AGCTAGGTTAGATATCAGTTTTTGTAGTGAAAATCTCAGAGGCAGGCACGCACGCACGCACGCACGCACGCACGCACGCATGCGCACACACACACACACACACACACACACACACACGACGAGACGGCTGAGAGTGAAGTGATGCACTGTTTGGTTCTCATAACAGATGGTTGTTTTTCATCTCTGAAATCACTGGAGGAGGAAGTGAGATAGGAGTGAGAGAGTTGGTGGGAAAAAGACGGAAAGAGAGAGAGAGGGAGAGAGAGAGGGAGAGAGAGAGAGGGAGGGAGAGAGAGACAGAGCTGTGTTTCATGGCCAGTTTGTCAGATGAGAAAAGGGGACAATATGTTGCACTGAAGTGATAAGTGGACGGGTCAAGGTGACGAGATCTCCCCCAGTCCATCTCCGCAGGTGTAATGGCAGCTGCTGCTCATCTCCCCCAGTCCATCTCCGCAGGTGTAATGGCAGCCGCCGCTCATCTCCCCCAGTCCATCTCAGCAGGTGCAATGGCAGCCGCCGCTCATCTGCTCCAGATAAATCTCCAGGAGCGGCTGAACTGCCCTGAGGGAGCGACGCCAGTGAGAGTGGAGCGTTTGAGATTGGGCCGTGCAGCTACGCAATCATACATCTCCAGGACAGTCACAGACTCTGGCAGCACAGCGGCACTCTTCTGCCCCACATCCACCCCAGACCTGCACCACATCCGCCTCACATCCGCCCCAGACCCGCCTCACATCCGCCCCAGACCCGCCTCACATCCACCCCAGACCTGCACCAGACCCACACCAGACCCGCACTAGCGCTTCAGCCATCTATCCTCCATGTGGACAGACTGGAAGACCCATCCAGAGGTCATCAGAGGTCATCTCTGTCCATTTATCTGCAGCTGATGAGCTATTGTCCTTCCCTCTTCCCTCAAACTGTCTTGAAATACTATTTAGTATTTTCACTGTCCCACATCCACCCCAGACCTGCACCAAACCTATTTAGTGCTATTTTCACTGTCATGGAAGCTCTCCCTACACCCTGATTTGGGCACTCATGCTGGAAATCATACGTTGTGTGAGGCATGCTAGACATCATACTGAAATCATACGTTGTGTGCAGCATGCTAGACATCATACTGAAATCATACGTTGTGTGCAGCATGCTAGACATCATACTGAAATCATACGTTGTGTGCAGCATGCTAGACATCATACTGAAATCATACGTTGTGTGAGGCATGCTAGACATCATACTGAAATCATACGTTGTGTGCAGCATGCTAGACATACTGAAATCATACGTTGTGTGCAGCATGCTAGACATCACATGTTGTATGAAATGATACGTTGAAATCTTAGGTTGTTTGTCTGTTGGTAATATTGATACTGCCTTACATCCTCTGATACTTCTGTCAAATTCTGAATACGAAAATCGTTTGTTTAGCCGATATGGAGAAGATAAATGATCAAGTCCAGGTTTTGGATTGATTTGGTTCAAGTTTCTTCATCTTTGGGTATTGCAAAGGATAAAACTGTCCTGTACTGTACTGTACTGAGAGAGTGGTCTTGAGAGGACATGTCCTTTGCTGCAGCAGTAAAGGCACAAAAGGCCTCCTGGTGTGTACAGGGACAGAAAATCATACGGTTGGAAAATGCCCCCAGACACCAGTGACCAATTTAAATTCAAATTGAAAAACCAAAAATGTAAATATGGGAAGCACAAAATATCTGACATAATTAATATATGAAGAAATAAAAAAATGATAAAATATGTGAAGCAAGAAATATCCGACATAATGAATTCTGATGTTTGAGTTGATGCATTTCCTCGTAGTGTCCCAAGTTACACAGATGGCACATAAAACAGTACCGTGTTGCTTTTACGCCCGGCTGGGTAACACACACACCACACACACACACACGCACACACACGCACACAGCACACACAGCACACCCACACAGAGCACTCAAACACATTACACACACACACAGCACTCAAACACATCACACACACACAGCATTCAGACACACACACACACACAACACTCAGTCTTGCACACATACACCACTCAAACATATCACACACACATACACACAGTACTCAGACAGCACTCACACACACACACACACACACACATCAAATGCCAACCAATAATCTCTGCTGGGTGGAGGAGATGCAACAGTACACTGCAGAGAGAGAGAGCGAGTGGGACTTGCACACTGTGGACGTGCTCATGTGATCCTACAGAGGACGGCAGAGCGAGCAATTACGCCAACTAATTGATTTAATTAACTTGTTTGTGATGACCGAGTGACTTCAGCGCTTCATGTGAAGACCACATCGCCCAGCTGTGCAGTCACACTCTGACCTCATCGCCCAGCTGTGCAGTCACACTCTGACCACATCGCCCAGCTGTATGACCACATCGCCCAGCTGTGCAGTCACACTCTGACCACATCACCCAGCTGTGCAGTCACATTCTGACCACATCGCCCAGCTGTGCAGTGTGTGTGTGTGTGTGTGTGTGTGTGTGCAGTCACATTCTGACCACATCGTCCAGCTGTGCAGTCACATTCTGACCACATCGCCCAGCTGTGTAGTCACACTCACATCGCCCAGCTGTGCAGTCAAACTCTGACAGCAAAACACAACTTGGTTTCGTATGTTCACATTTGGGAAATGTCTGATGGGTTATTGTGTGTATGACCTCATCGCCCAGCTGTGCAGTCACACTCTGACCACATCGCCCAGCTGTATGACCACATCGCCCAGCTGTACAGTGTGTGTGTGTGTGTGTGTGTGTGTGTGTGTGTGTGTGTGCAGTCACACTCTGACCACATCGCCCAGCTGTGCAGTGAAACTCTGACAGCAAAACACAATGTTTGATGGGTTATTGTGTGTATGTATTTGTGTTTGTGTGTGTGTGTGTGTGTGTGCGCTAGTGAGTGGATGATGAGCCAGAGTGAGTGATCTGTGTGTGTCTAATGTATGTGTGTGTGTGTGTGTGTGTGTGTGTGTGTGTGTGTGTGTGTGTGTGCGCTAGTGAGTGGATGATGAGCCAGAGTGAGTGATCTGTGTGTGTCTAATGTCTGTGTGTATGTGTGTGTGTGTGTGTATGTATGTGTGTATGTGTGTGTGTGTGTGTGTGTGTGTGTGTGTGTGTGTGTGTGTGTGTGTGTGTGTGTGTGTGTGTGTGTGTGTGACCGAGAGAGAGAGAGAGTGTGTGTGCTGCCAGGGAGCATGTGTGTGTGGCGTGGTGTGGCATGGCGACACATGGGGGGTCTGCTGTGGACTCTAATCACCTTATGGGATGTTTGGCCTGCGTCCTACTCCCTGACACACACACACACACACACACACACACACACTCCTCTCCAGTTGGCCTGACTGCACCCGCCTCGCTGCAAATGACCGGCGGGGCTGGTGGAGTAATCTACACTCTGGAGTATAATCTACACTCTGGAGTATAATCTACACTCTGGAGTTAATCTACACTGGAGTATAATCTACACTCTACACTCTGGAGTAATATAAACTCTGGAGTTAATCTACACTGGAGTAATCTACACTCTAGAGTATAATCTACACTGGAGTAATCTACACTCTAGGGTAGTAATCTACACTCTGGAAAATAATCTAAACTCCCGTCAAGCCTCTGCGCTTCCTTCATTCCAAACCAGAAATAGTTGCGCAAAACGCTTCCCTTTCCACGGTCCTCCTGTGGGACCCATCAGAGAGGAGGCTCTTTGGCGACTGCCGATAAGAGATGAAGAGGCGATCTGCTTTAGACGCTGAAATGAAGGATTTCCAAAGCGCTCTCTTAGTTTAGTTAGTCATCACCTTATTGAAATGAAGGATTTCCAAAGCGCTCTCTTAGTTTAGTTAGTCATCACCTTATTGTCAGAGCTCTGACTCCGCTGCACACTGCTGTTTATTCATGAGGAACTCGGCCCCGTTCCTTGTTGACCTCAATTCTCTCAAATGTCACTCAGACGTCTGTGACGATGTGTCCCAAATCACTTGCAGAAAACAACTCCCCTCTCTGTTATAAAGTCAAATATACGGGAAAGCACCACCCTGGACCTTGTTTGCATCACAAATTATTTATTTGCCCTAAAGCCATCCCCTAAAGATTGGATCCAATCCTACAATGCAACATTTAGTTGGGGATGAAAATAACAATAAATCACCCAAAGCCCAAAACACCAAAACACAGTGCTACGCCCAGACAAACTGGAGTTCGACAAGCACCTGCAATGTGCATGCTATGCTGTTATTACCACAGAGACGATGCAGACTGACAGTACAAACTCTCTGTGTGGGCTCCCTGCCTAGTTTGGGTCCTTCGAGTAGGAGGGCTGCATTTTATTAAGATGCCAGGCAGCTGCTGAGCACTGAGCTGCTATTGTTTTCAGATGTGTGCAAACTGCATGGAGGTAGCAGACATACGGAAGGGCTATACATTTGCATGTGCGCCAGCAAAGGCTGTCACCGAGCTGTCACATACCGAGGCAAGGGCAGCTCACAGCTGGAGTGGGACCGGGCAGGAATAGCAGGCAATAGTGTTCCACTGCTCACCAAGGCAGGAATACCAGGCAATAGTGTTCCACTGCTCACCAAGGCAGGAATACCAGGCAATAGTGTTCCACTGCTCACCAAGGCAGGAATACCAGGCAATAGTGTTCCACTGCTCACCAAGGCAGGAATACCAGGCAATAGTGTTCCACTGCTCACCAAGGCAGGAATACCAGGCAATAGTGTTCCACTGCTCACCAAGGCGGGAATACCAGGCAATAGTGTTCCACTGCTCACCAAGGCAGGAATACCAGGCAATAGTGTTCCACTGCTCACCAAGGCAGGAATACCAGGCAATAATGTTCCACTGCTCACCAAGGCAGGAATACCAGGCAATAATGTTCCACTGCTCACCAAGGCGGGAGAGACGTCCATGGAGGACAAAAAGGAAATGATTTCCAGTTTCTAGTGACAGGCTAAGAGTAAGAATGCCCCAGTTTGCTATCAACTGCGCCATCAGACCTGAATCCAGAGAGAGGCCAGGGAGGGGAAGGGGAGGGAGAGACTAGCAGTGTTGACTTACGGCCTATTTCTCCAGTGGGGAGGGAGAGACTAGCAGTGTTGACTTATGGCCTATTTCTCCAGTGGGGAGGGAGAGACTAGCAGTGTTGACTTATGGCCTATTTCTCCAGTGGGGAGGGAGAGACTAGCAGTGTTGACTTATGGCCTTTTTCTGCAGTGGGGAGGGAGAGACTAGCAGTGTCGACTTACGGCCTATTTCTCCAGTGTATTTTTTAAATATATAGCATTGTGTTGTCTGTAGCCTGGTTTCACTGAATAGCTTTTAAGTGCAAGCTCATGACTGCAGTCGGTTTGAATGGTCTTGTGTGTGTGCATGTGTGTCTGTGTACATGCATGCGTGTGTGTGTGTGTGTGTGTGTGTGTGTGTGTGTGTGTGTGTGTGTGTGTGTCTGCACCATGGCTCCTCAGGCTTCCATCAAGAGCGGAATGATTGGCATGCACTGTGCCGTGCCAGGGGTGAGCGGGTGCACCTGTGCCTCTTGGAGACGGCAGAACTGTACCAGGCGTTGCGGGCACTAATATGCCTACAGGACGCGTTGGCAGAGTGGAATGCTCAGATCACTCCGTCTGAAATGGCATTCTCATGGGCGGCGGCGGAGATTATGTAAGCTCGGATGGGCATCCAGGCCGCTAATGGATCTTCAGGAAGTGGCTCATTGCGAACTCAACAAGCAGAGCCCTGTGAAGAGGCACCGCGCAAATCAACACGACTGCACAGCGGAGCGATCTGCGCCACATGCGTGAATAATTGAAAGATGGGATATAATTGAGACACAGAGTTAAATCTCGGCCATTTAAGATCTCTAGATAATTTGAAGAAATTGCTTAATTCCGTGTCATTTACTATTTCAAGGATTTTCTCTGTGTAGCAGACAAATCTATTTTTAATTGGCTATATGAGGTGCCACAGACAATCCTCTCTGACACAGATGGACTTGGAGTGAATGTGCACGATCAGTGTTTCAGTGCACTGAAGGACTATTGTTTATGGCAGCTTAAAATATTCCAGAGTCTTCCCATTGTGCTGAGACTGCTTCATTATCTTGCTAATTTATAACGTTGCGTTCCTGCTTGGACCTTATTAGATGCTCGAGACACTCTTTTTAAATTAATGAGGTCTAAGTAATGATAATTCATTTTGCGATATTTCCCTGAAGGATTTTCGGTTGTGATTATGGCAGGTCGGCAAATAGGACAGACGATACGTTTGTTATGTCAGCCCAGTCTGCGGAATCATGTATTTAGTTTCACGACGTCGGTACATCTGATCTAGTCAAAGTCAGAGAGTGGCCCCACACCGGGCAGTCTGGCTGCAATCACATTCAAATGTCACTCAGCATAAAAGCGCACGTACTGTAGGAAGCTATCTTTAGCCCACTACACACACACACACACACACACACACACACACCCAAAGGACCTGTCTGTGCATTAATGTGAGTAGAAATGTTTCAGCTCATCCCCCTGCTGTATCACAGACTAAGTACAGTAGACACTGTGTATGTGTATGTGTGTGTGAGTGAGAGAGAAAGAGAGAACCCTGCTGAAAAAAACAGCAAGAAACCAGCTTAGGCTGGTAGCTGGTTTTAGCTGGTTTTAGCTGGTCTTTGCCCAAAACACAGTTATTATTGCTGGTCTTTGCTGGTGTAGCTGGTTAGGCCACCAGCTAGACATTCTGGCGTGACCATCTGAGGAAGCTGGTCGTGCTGGTGTGACCAGCCTGTCGTTTGGGATACAGCTGGTTTAAGATGGTCATGCTGGTGACCAGCCTGTCAAGCTTGACAAAGATGGTCAAGCTGGTTTTCTAGAATAACCAACATAAGCTGGCGTGGCCAGTAAAAACCAGCAATGTAGACCAGCAACACCAACTAAAATGACCAGCTTAAGGTGGTACGACAATCAAAACCAGCTGAATTACCATCATAAGCTGGGTAAACCAGCTGAAGGTGTGTTTTCGCGAGAGTTTTGCTGGTCTAGCTGGTTAAACATCAAAGGGTGGTCAAACAAGCTGGTTAACAAGCTGGTCAACCAGCAAACCACCTTTAGCTGGTCAGGCTGGTTTTTTCAGCAGGGAAGGTGGAGGTGGTGGTGGTGGTGGTGGTGGTGATGTGTGTGTGTGTGTGTGGTTGGGGGGGGGGGGGGGGGGGGTAAGGTCTACAACTATGAGACTCTATCAACTATCTACACTGGGGAGAAACTCTCCTGTTTCCCTCTGTCCTGGAGGCCTCTTGCTGAGAGGCTCTTGAGAGGGGCATGTGCTGCTGTAAGTACAGTAGACACTGTGTATGTGTATGTGTGAGTGAGAGAGAAAGAGAGAAGGTGGTGGTGATGGGTGTGTGTGTGTGTGTGTGTGTGTGTGTGGTGTGGTTGGGGGCTTGCTGAGAGGCTCTTGAGAGGGGCATGTGCTGCTGTAAGGGAAGTAGCAGTGGGGAAATCACGCACGAAACTGGCAGAGATACCAGCTGACTGTATCACTCCTTAGGCTCTCCACATCTGAGTTTTAATATGTATCACACACCTACGGCCTAAGGAATCCACACACACACACACACACGGCCCGAGGAATCCATACAAGGCTATCTGTGGGCTTCTGGCCGTGGGAGATAGGAATCAAGGGCACGATTCCCTGACCAAGAGGAAATGGATCAATCCTCAGTGATTGATTTGAGAGAGTTGAGATTCAAGGAGTTAAACAAACATGTCTGACTCTTCTCTCCTGACTATCTATCAATAATGGAAAACACCTGAAGAGTTTCTGAAACCTTATTTAACTTTACTAGTAGAGCGAAAAACATCCACCTTGTTTGAATTTTGTTTTTGGGAGAGGTCAAGTCAGTTTTCTGTGAATCACTGATAAAACAGGAAATAAACCCATTAAAATGTATAGGAAATAAACCCATTACAAAATATAGGAGATTGAACCCATTAAAAAATAGGACTGATAATAATGCTTGCTGTGACGATGACCAGGTGTGAGAGTGAAGTCTTGATTTGTGGTGGTTCTGAGTGTCCCTCTCTGTCATCCATATTCTACACTCATATTGTATTCTGAGCACTCCAAGTCTACTGCAGGTCGTTGACCTTTCAAGGCAACATCCCATTCAGTAAAGTGCACATATTATCCCTCACAGGCAGCTCCACCCATAGCAATGGGAGCGCAGTACAAACTCTTTATGATTCCCATTGTGTGCGCAGCATTCTGAAGTGTAACAGGGAATGGACAATGCATCCATCTTCTTTTCCATGTGAAATGTCACTCTCTTTACTAGACCACTGGGCAAACTGATGATACACTGAGAAATTACAAAGCTGTCTCTTCATACGTCTGTAAAAACCATGCAATAACAGCCCTGATTTTCTCCTTTAAGTACAGCTGTTTCATGGAGGGAAAAAGAGACGTCTGCCTTTCAGACAGCACTCAGAACACGTGAATACCGATTCCCTTTCACTCTCCGTCTGTGACAAAGAACAGCCACGGGCAGCTTCTTGGAATGTTCCAGCCCTTCCTGTTTTGCACCACGGACACGCTTCTTTTTTTTAAAGATTATTTTTTTGGGCTTTTTATGCCTTTAATGGACAGGACAGTAGAGAGAATGACAGGAAGTGAGTGGGAGAGAGAGTCGGGGTGGGATCCGGAAAGGACCACGGGGCGGGAATCGAACCCGGGTCGCCGGCGTACGGTGCAGGTGCCCCAGCCAGTTGCGCCACTGCCGGGGCCTACACGGACACGCTTCTGAAAGCTTCTCATCACGGACACGCTTCTGGATGCTTGTCTATGCTTTCTATCACACCTTGTGAGGTTTTCCCAGTCATCGCTTATCTCCCTCAGCCTTCCAAGGATGCTTATAAACTCTGCAGAATTACCAAGCAAGGTCTCCTCCCGCTAGTTGGAGATACAGTTTGACCATAATACTGTAGACCCTGTATGTGTTTCAGGGTTGGAAACGCAAGCATAATACAGTACTTTCACTTTCCACTGATGAGAATTGGTTTCCAGGGGACATACAGTACAGGGCTTTACCACAGATGCAGGCGGTACAGTGATATTTAAAAGATATACAGTACAGGGCTTTACCACAGATGCAGGCGGTACGATATTCTGGGTGCCTATGTTATTCCATTTAAATCTTTATTGTCCATCAGTCATATTCCTGTTTATCGTGGTTTAAAAAAGTACTCATCATTCTGTCAGTTTGTTGACACATTGTGCTACATTGTATTAATAACTACAGTAATAATACTATTAATAAAACAAGTGCAATTGTGCTAAACAAATATGCACAATTGCGCATAAAGGCAGATTTCGCGGCTTTCAGGTTGAAGCCCATAAAAATAGAAATAGGACTTTGACTGTTGAAGTGCATTTCCATAACTACTGTATGGCCACGAGGTGCTTTCCATATTGAGTGCAAAAGAGCTGCTCTCCACTTTTAAATGCGCTCAGGCTATTTGACATTGTTGTGATTGATTACTACCCTTGTAGTTGATGGCTGTGACTTTGGCATGCAAAACAATTTCCCGTCGCTGCGTCCCGCGATCACGGCTGCACATGGCATCCTCAGCCGTCGAGCAGCCGGCAGCAAACAGTGGGAGCAATCTGCCATGTTTATTAAGGCATGGGGATCCACTTATTGAATATCTCGGGCTGTGAACAGCTGGCAAAGTCGGGGGAAAGAGTGTGTGTTGTAATTAATTAAGCTGTGGGCAACGAAAACTCATTCCCCCCCACCCATGCACCCCTCCTCCTAAACATTTCCACCTCCAAGTCATGGCGAATGTCGCAAAAAAAAAAAAAAAAAAAAGTGTTTGCCTTTACACGCTGGCTGTACATTTTCCAATTACACAGGCTGCTTAAACACACATCCACGAGCCTAGTCATGTCACCAGCACTGAATTATTCATTCTGTAGAGTGGTGGTGGGGGGTGAGAGAAATCAGACCCCCCTCCCCCCTCCCAACACACACACACACACACACACACACACCACCATCATCTCTTTTTGTGCACCAGCCAGTGAGAGCCAGTGGGGTGATGAATGGGCTGCTTGCATCTGAAAATGCCTTTGAAAAATTATTTATTCGGTGTGTGTTTGGGTTTTTAAGAGCTCCGGTATGTGTATTTATTTGGTGTGTGGGTTTTTTAGAGCTCCGGTATGTGTATTTATTTGGTGTGTGTTTGGGTTTTTAAGAGCTCTGGCTGCTCTGTGAGGATCCTCTGCTATCTCCCCCAGTGGTGCCGTGTGGTGGGGTGTGGTGCTATGTGGCGGTGGGGGGTGGTGCTGTGTGGTGGTGGTGCTGCTGTGTTAGGGGTGGTGGTGGTGGTGGTGCTGCTGCTGTGTTAGGGGCGGTGGTGGTGCTGCTGCTGCTGCTGCTGTGTTAGGGGTGGTGCTGCTGCTGTGTTAGGGGTGGTGGTGGTGGTGGTGGTGCTGTGTTGGGGTGGTGGTGGTGGTGTGTTAGGGGTGGTGGTGGTGCTGTGTTAGGGGTGGTGCTGCTGCTGTGTTAGGGGTGGTGGTGGTGGTGGTGCTGTGTTGGGGTGGTGGTGGTGCTGTGTTAGGGGTGGTGGTGCTGTGTTAGGGGTGGTGCTGTGTTAGGGGTGGTGGTGCTGTGTTAGGGGTGGTGGTGGTTGTGGTGGTGCTGTGTTAGGGGTGGTGGTGGTGGTGGTGGTGCTGTGTTGGGGTGGTGGTGGTGCTGTGTTAGGGGTGGTGGTGGTGCTGTGTTAGGGGTGGTGGTGGTGGTGGTGGTGCTGTGTTAGGGGTGGTGGTGCTGTGTTAGGGGTGGTGGTGGTGGTGGTGGTGCTGCTGTGTTAGGGGTGGTGGTGCTGTGTTAGGGGTGGTGGTGCTGTGTTAGGGGTGGTGGTGGTGGTGGTGGTGCTGTGTTAGGGGTGGTGGTGCTGTGTTAGGGGTGGTGGTGGTGGTGGTGCTGCTGCTGTGTTAGGGGTGGTGGTGCTGTGTTAGGGGTGGTGGTGATGGTGGTGGTGCTGCTGTGTTAGGGGTGGTGGTGCTGTGTTGGGGTGGTGGTGCTGCTGCTGCTGTGTTAGGGGTGGTGCTGTGTTAGGGGTGGTGGTGGTGGTGGTGGTGCTGTGTTAGGGGTGGTGGTGCTGTGTTAGGGGTGGTGGTGGTGGTGGTGGTGCTGCTGTGTTAGGGGTGGTGGTGCTGTGTTAGGGGTGGTGGTGCTGTGTTAGGGGTGGTGGTGGTGGTGGTGGTGCTGTGTTAGGGGTGGTGGTGGTGGTGGTGGTGCTGTGTTAGGGGTGGTGGTGCTGTGTTAGGGGTGGTGGTGGTGGTGGTGGTGCTGCTGTGTTAGGGGTGGTGGTGCTGTGTTAGGGGTGGTGGTGATGGTGGTGGTGCTGCTGTGTTAGGGGTGGTGGTGCTGTGTTGGGGTGGTGGTGCTGCTGCTGCTGTGTTAGGGGTGGTGCTGTGTTAGGGGTGGTGGTGGTGCTGTGTTAGGGGTGGTGCTGTGTTAGGGGTGGTGGTGGTGGTGGTGGGGAGTGCGCTGGGCAATTAGACGAGCAGGCCTCCACCTCTAACGGGTTCTTAAGTGGCGGTTCCTCTAACGGGTTCTTAAGTGGCGGTTCCTCTAACGGGTTCTTAAGTGGCGGTTCCTCTAACGGGTTCTTAAGTGGCGGTTCCTCTGACGGGTTCTTAAGTGGCGGTTCCTCTGACGGGTTCTTAACCCTCATGTTGTCCTAAAATCTTATGACGTTCGTTGTCCTTGGGGTCAATTTGACCCCAGCTACAAAAAACTCTCAAAAATGATTAAAATTATTTTTTTTACCCAATTTTTTTTTGTGGTAGGTACTTAACAAGAGTGTAATAACCACTATCAAAAGCCCTACAAAACAATCCCACCCCCCCACACCCCTTTATGAACCCTGGAACCCTGACTGGCAATATGGCCAATCCAGTGTCAACAGCCCAAAGGCTGACTTTTTGGACTTTTTCAGACCTGCCAAAATAACTTATATGTAATATGTACTTTTATACAACAGTTAGGTCCGGTCGAACGATTTAGCAATATCTGATTGGACGAGACACGTTCTATCAGTGGTGATATTAACCGATATCACCACGGGTGACTCTTCACAGCTAATAATCACTCCGCGACGGTTGATTCTTCGCTTTGATTTAACCAGAGATCTTTGACTTAGCAGTTGCATAGCAACTACAAGCGTTCTGAGCTAGGCCTACTTCGCATAGCGGATGAACTGGGCTAAATGAAACGATGGCAAATAATAATTATCCTTCCTAAAAATGCACTCGGGTATCTTATTTTTGTTGGCAATGGAACTGTTGTGTAAAAGCATTATCGCACTCGTGGTCGTGGTGTTGTTGGCCAATATCGCCACGGCTGTAGTTACCTACGGCACTCAGCCTTCGGCTTCGTGCCTGCGGCGAACCACAGCCGTGGCGATATTGGCCAACAACACCACTCCCACTCGTGCGATAATGCTTAAGTATATGAAATAATGATAATAGCTACATGTTCTCATACTATTACAATAATAATATCCATAATTTGTCAAATATTCATTTTCATCATGTTTCATAAAAATGGGGTCAAATTGACCCCAATACCACCAACGTAACTATTTTTTTTACAGGACATTGGAAACATATTTTTGTGCAAATTTCATGTTTACTCTGTTGTACCCTTCAAATAAGGAAAAGTCATGAAACTAGAAGCAAAACAAAAAAAGTGAACCATATATTTTATGATGTTAAACACTGCTTGGGGTCAAATTGACCCCAAGGACAACATAAGGGTTAAGTGGCGGTTCCCTCGCCCCATTGTCCCAGCACACGGGCCCCTGGGATGCCACAGGTTGAGTGGTAGAGTGAGAGAAGGCTGAGTGTGTGTGTGTGTGTGTGTGTGTGAGAGAAGGCTGAGGAGAAGGACAACGATTCTGCAGATCTGCTGGTGAACATCAAAGAGAGATGTGGCGATAGAGCTCGTCTAATCCCATCCCTCCCGTACACACTCCTGCTGTCGGCTCCCAGTCGGAGCAGCATTCCGTTTGCACAGCTAAATAGGATCATCTTGCATTCCTAAAATGTCACACTTTGGGACAAGAATAGCCCTTTGTGGATTGGAGTTTGTCTTTGTCTTTTTTTTACAGCAAAAAAGGTAGAGAGCTTCAGAGGAACAAAATTAAGCATGCATATCTGGGCAAAAGCTTCATTCAACTGTTTGAGGAAGACACTGAGACAACATTTACAAAACCCCCGGTGGCTGTCAGCATCACTGGTAATAATGGAGAGAAAGGTTCGTCTGCACATCGCTGGCCTGCCTTGTTCCATTACAGAAGGTTTTGGTACATATCCAAAAAATATGTTGGACTTCCACATCCAATTGGGTTAAGCCCAAATGAGCAGACATTTGGTTGAGAGATCCAAAGGTAAATAAATGGCTTGCCTCCCTATTTGTTACAGGGAGCATCAGTCTCAACAGCACAACCATCTGTCTGTGAAGTCTTAATGAAATCAGGCCACTCCAGTTGGTGCTGCAGTTTGACTGAGAGGAGAGCTGGTAGCTCTCCTGAGATGCTGCTCTCGCTGGTGCTGTCTCTTCTGCTTGAGTGCTAGTGGGCCGAGTCATCAGCCTCCTGCTGCCCCTCAGGCCACTTCCTGCATGTCCCGCTCGCCACTCCTCTCTGCGCTGGCCACGCATGGCGTCTCATGGCAGACTGGCTCTTATGAAAGCGTTGTGGACGGCGGGCGCGCGTGCCCAGGGGGAGGCGGCATAGTGCTGCGCAGGGTGCGGGTCTTTCGGGGTCAGCGCCGTGGCATTCACGCCAACGACGGAACAAAGTGGCTTTGGCAGGCCACAGATGGAGCTGAGCCTCCTGACCGCAGGGGAGCGGGTACTGCGTCGGAGAGGGATGGCTGGGGACAGGAGGTGGGGGTGGAGAGGGATGGCTGGGGAGAGGAGGTGCATGAGGGTGGAGAGGGATGGCTGGGGACAGGCGGTGGGGGTGGAAAGGAGTGAGGGAGTCTGGGGGGGTAAAGAGGGCTACGGAATGGAAATGTCGGAAGAACAACAAAAACGACCGTGGCTGCAGGAGATGCCTTACATAAGGCTGTAAAACTGTCAGCGTCTTGTATCGTGCACAGAAGCAGATAACCTTTGTTTTGAGGCATATGAAAGATCCACGCTGGTGAGGTTTTTTTTGCGTGTGAGTGCTGTGGCGGTCTGCCTTTGTGAGGGGATTGTGCGCGAGCTCGCCGCCTCCTCCCCCAACTAAGACGCATTACATGCTAACAAAGGCGACGCCGTGTGCTATTCTAAAAGTCTTTATGCAGCTCGGCTTTCAACAGCGATTACATGTTTACATGTGTCAGGAATCTGTCTAGGGGGGTGGAAGCCATTGAAACATCAGCAGCTCTCTTCAGGCGCCCCCATTCTTCTGATCCCGCTCCAGAACTCAGCTTCTCCGCCACTATTGTAATCATTTCATTTAGCGCCGCGATGAGCATGTGTTGAAAATAGATATTACTGATCGCAAGCACTGGGTGACAACATGGGGAAATGGCGCCATAAGTGTTCAAGTGAAAGAACAAAGCACTGAGCAGTCACAGGCCTCCTGCCAGCAAGATGGGTCTCAACAAAAGGCAGGATAAGACAGAAAAGTAAACACACCCTGAAGCTATAACTCAGGCGTTCAGATGCCTTGTGACCTGTTTTCATATTAATAACAGTAAATGAGTTATGAGAGTACGTTTACTCTTTTGTTTTATCCCATGTTTCCTTGTTTATGCACTCAAAACCCTATCCTTCAGTTGAGCACACCCATCTCTGGCCAATAAAAGGCAGTACACAGAGAGAGTTATGCATCGCAAACAAACGTGTCCATGCGTGAGTGACACATTTCACACTGCCGTCCTCACCTGCAGGCGCGATCTCTCTTGAGGAGTGCAATGCAGATCAGGTGGTGTGCTGTTAGTCTAAACGTAAGTGACAGCCATCGACTACATTACCATCAAATAAGCATGTTGTTCACACAGCAGTTCTCTCTGCTGCTCTGTTCACGTTCACTTTCACAACCACTTAGGCTCTCCTGCTTCAGGATTTGAAATGAAAAGTGATTTGTGTGTTTAAGGGGAAAACTAGGAAAGGGTCATGATTAGCGTTGTGCTATAGGTGTGCTGAATGCCTTAGCATGATTAGCGTTGTGCTATAGCTGTGTTGAATGCCTTAGCATGATTAGCGTTGTACTATAGGTGTGTTGAATGCCTTAGCATGATTAGCGTTGTGCTATAGGTGTGTTGAATGCCTTAGCATGATTAGCGTTGTGCTATAGGTGTGCTGAATGCCTTATCGTGATTTGCATTGTACTATGTGTGTGCTGCTGAATGCGTGATTAGCGTGATTAGCGCTGTGCTAGTGTGCTGAATGCCTTAGCGTGATTAACGTTGTGCTATAGGTGTGCTGAATGCCTTAGCATGATTAGCGTTGGGCTATAGGTGTGCTGAATGCCTTAGGATAATTAGCGTTGTGGTTGTGCTATAGGTGTACTGAATGCCTTATCGTGAGTAGCGTTGTACTATGTGTGTGCTGCTGAATGCCTTAGTGTGATTAGTGTTGTACTATGTGTGTGCTGCTGAATGCTTTAGCGTGATTAGCGCTGTGCTATAGGTGTGCTGAATGCCTAGCGTGATTAGCGTTGTGCTATAGGTGTGCTGAATGCCTAGCGTGATTAGCGTTGTGCTATAGGTGTGTTGAATGCCTTAGCGTGATTAGCGTTGTGCTATAGGTGTTTTGAATGCCTTAGCGTGATTAGTGTTGTGCTATAGGTGTGTTGAATGCCTTATCGTGATTAGCGTTGTGCTATGTGTGTGCTGCTGAATGCCTTATCGTGATTAGCGTTGTGCTATAGGTGTGTTGAATGCCTTAGCGTGATTAGCGCTGTGCTCAATGTGTGTGTGCTGTTGAATCCCTTAGCGTGATTAGTGTTGTACTATAGGTGTGTTGAATGCCTTATCGTGATTAGAGTTGTGCTATAGGTGTGTTGAATGCCTTATCGTGATTTGCGTTGTGCTATAGGTGTGTTGAATGCCTTAGCGTGATTAGCGCTGTGCTCAATGTGTGTGTGCTGTTGAATCCCTTAGCGTGATTAGTGTTGTACTATAGGTGTGTTGAATGCCTTATCGTGATTAGAGTTGTGCTATAGGTGTGTTGAATGCCTTATCGTGATTTGCGTTGTGCTATGTGTGTGTGCTGAGTGCCTTAGCGTGATTAGTGTTGTACTCAATGTGTGTGCTGAATGCCTTAGCATGATTAATGTTGTAGTTCACAGTGTGCCTCTACCTATGTTAACATCATGGCTGTTATTATGTTAACATCATATCATGGCAGTTTCAAACTCAATAGTCTGACTCTGAGTCTAACTTACAGAGAGATAGAGACACCAGAGTCCTTACTGTAGGGCACAGATAATCTCTGAAAGAAAAATAGCACACACACACCCACCCACACACGCACACACACAAGACTACAAGTACAAACACTTGCAGGAGCACACACATTAATACACACTCAGAGAACAGGGAGTGTGGCTGAGGAGCCCATGAATAAGGCAGGCCTCCGCTCCTTGTCATTCTCATAACCTTCCAAATGAAAAGGAAGGATATATCTGGGCTTCATTAGCATACTAGCGTGGCATACATTATGCTAAAATATGACAATCGACTAAGACGAGGGCTAATTGGAGGAAAAGCTTGGCAAGTTGAAACGACGGCTTTGACATAAAGCAGTGATAATGGACCTATGAACAGCCGAACCATTTCAGGGTTTGGATTTGCGCCTCCATATCTAATGGAAGCACGGTGGCATCAGTGCGCTCTGATTTGGACTGATTTCCATTGAACAACTTCCTCCTGTAAAGTCCACTAGTGAGCAGCCTGTGTGTGCTGACTCCTGTAGAGTCCACTAGTGAGCAGCCTGTGTGTGCTGACTCCTGTAGAGTCCACTAGTGAGCAGCCTCTGTGTGCTGACTCCTGTAATAGTGAGCAGCCTCTGTGTGCTGACTCCTGTAAAGTCCACTAGTGAGCAGCCTGTGTGTGCTGACTCCTGTAAAGTCCACTAGTGAGCAGCCTCTGTGTGCTGACTCCTGTAATAGTGAGCAGCCTCTGTGTGCTGACTCCTGTAATAGTGAGCAGCCTCTGTGTGCTGACTCCTGTAGAGTCCACTAGTGAGCAGCCTCTGTGTGCCGACTCCCTTCCCCCGTGGTGGAGCTGACACAAACTGCACAAGTCACACTTGGGAGACTGCAGATGGCACATCTACAACAATAAGAATTTTATGACGCCACATCTGATGCGGTCCTCCGCTAAAACATTCATCAAGCGCCTCAGCGAGACAAGGGTGCACTCAACAGCCTGGCATCTGGTGATTAAAACAACATGGAGCAACATGCCCCGGCAGTGTGTCCCATGTACTACTAGCCTTGATATTAGCGCTGACACAAGATGGCACCGGGCTTTTGCTGTCATCACAGTCCGTCATCACGACTGTCAGCCGCAGACTGCATCCCCATGCTCTCAGGAAACCAGAAAGATAAAGGTGTAACCAGACAGGTGAAGGTGTCACCGTAACCATAGAGATGAAGGTGTAACCAGACAGGTGAAGGTGTAACCGTAACCATAGAGATGAAGGTGTAACCAGACAGGTGAAGGTGTAACCTTTATCCACTGAGAGATGATTTTGATGATTCTGTAAACCTGATTTACAAAATGCTTTTGTCTTTCTCTCTGTCTTTCTCATGCACAGATAGACACACACACACACACACACACACACACACACACACACACACACAGACACACACACAAAAGGCAGAATCACACGATGTCCTCCTCGCCAAAACAACACCTCTAGACAGAATGCATCTGTGATCTGCTGGGAACGTCTGTTGATGTCAGGGCGTCGGCCTGCGTGGGTCCATGGGCGCCTGGCGTATGAGAGAGACATCAGATGCCCCCCCCCCCCCCCCCCCCCCCTCAGCCTGGCGTATGAGAGAGACATCAGATGGACCCCCCCCCCCCCCCCCTCAGCCTGGCGTATGAGAGAGACATCAGATGCCCCCCCCCCCCCCCCCCCTCAGCCTGGCGTATGAGAGAGACATCAGATGGACCCCCCCCCCCCCCCCCCCTCAGCCTGGCGTATGAGAGAGACATCAGATGGACCCCCCCCCCCCCCCTCAGCCTGGCGTATGAGAGAGACATCAGACAGACCCCCCCCCTCCCCCCCTGCCGTATGAGAGAGACATCAGCACCCCCCCCCCCCCACCCCCCCCCTCAGCCCGTCCAATCTGGCCTGGCCGCCTTGACAGGTACTGGCAGGCGACAGTCAATCTCAGAGGACACATCTGCCTGTTCCTCCCCCCTCCTCCACACTCAGTGTCAGCCCCCCCCCCCCCCCCACACACACACACACATAGCGAGTCCCCCCCCCACACACACACACACATAGCGAGTGCCCCCCCCCCCTCCACACACACACATAGCGAGTCCCCCCCCCCTCCCGGCCACCTCCCACTAAGTGGCACAGCACTGGGCACAGGGGCCAGGCCATCAGCACAGAGGACAGGCAGCTTTCTCTCTCTTGCAAGCGTTGCATCAGGCCCAGGCCTCACGCGTGTGTGTGTGTGTGTGTGTGTGTGTGTGTGTGTGTGTGTGTGTGTGTTGCATCAGGCCAAGGCCTCACGCGGCTGTGTGTGGAGCCAGCAGCAGACGCACAAGCAAGTCTGTAACCAGCGCTTGTGATCGTCAACAGGGTGATTACATACAACAGAGCCTGAGCCTCCAGCCACAGCAGCGCAGCGTAGCCTCGTAGCCTCGTAGCCGCGCCCTGCCTACGTCACACGCCATAGCAGCGCAGCGTAGCCTCGTAGCCGCACTCACACGCCACAGCGGAGCCTCGTAGCCGCGCTCTGCCTCCGTCACACTCCACTGGACACACATTATTCCCCACATATGGGCGCAAACATGTGGCATTAATAAATAAATAAGCCAAACGTCCCGGTTATGCATGCATGACAAACACAATTGTCTCCGTTTTGTTGAAGCCCTCTGCACCGAGTGGAGGAAAACAGCAGCCGGGCCGTCTTGTGAATCAGCTGCATGGGCCTCAGTGAGCAGAGAGGAGGAGGAGAAGAGAGAGAGGAGGAGAGGAGGAGGAGGAGAGGAGAGAGAGAGAGAGGAGGAGAGGAGGAGGAGGAGAGGGGGAGGAGGAGGAGGAGGGAGGGGACAAGGAGGAGAGAGAGGAGGAGGGGAGGGAGAGAGAGGAGGAGAGAGGAGGAGAGGAGGAGGAGGAGAGAGGGGACAAGGAGGAGAGAGAGGAGGAGAGGAGAGAGAGGAGGAGAGGAGGAGGAGGAGGAGGGAGAGAAAGGAGAGAGAGGACAAGGAGGAGAGAGAGGAGGAGGGGGAGAAGGAGGAGGAGAGGAGGAAGAGAGGAGAAGGAGGAGAGACCAGCCGCCAGCAGCACATCTGGGAGCTACGTACTGCAAGCTCCACCAGCACCACCAGCAATTCCACCACCTCCACACACCACCACCAGCAACACCACCAGCAATTCCACCACCTCCACACACCACCACCACCACCAGCAGCACCAATTCCACCACCAGCACCAATTCCACCACCAGCACCACCAGCACCATCACCACCTCCACCTCCACCACCATCACCACCAATTCCACCACCACCAGCACCTACATAATCATGTTCTCTCTGAGCTGGGCACTGCGCCTGTAGCTGCTTCGTACTGGTTTATCTGGGACCCAATTAAAATGGAGGCTGGAGGAATGGAGGTCACAGTTCTTTTGTAAATGATGATTACCTTGCTGCTGGCCATCATTAAAGACATCAGGAGAAGGTGTGTGTGTGTGTGTGTGTGTGTGTGTGTGTGTGTGTGTGTGTGTGT
>NC_085000.1:35041442-35043942 GCF_963854185.1 Sardina pilchardus | reverse complement strand
CAGCACTCACACCAGCCATAACACAGCACTCACACCAGCCATAACACACCACCCATAACACACCACCCATAACACAGCACCCATAACACAGCACTCACAGCACCCATAACGCAGCACTCACACCAGCCATAACACAGCACTCACACCACCCATAACACAGCACTCACACCAGCCATAACACAGCCATAACACAGCACTCACAGCAGCCATAACACACCACCCATAACACAGCACCCATAACACAGCACCCACACCACCCATAACACAGCACTCACATCACCCATAATCTGGGGGCCACCTGGAGGTGATCTGTAATTAACGTGCATTGTATTTTAAGAATAAAACAATATTCAAATTTCATGACATTTCATTATCTTTATAGATCTTAAATGCCATATTCCAAATACCGTATCTTAAATGCCAAATCAGCCAAGTGAATAAGAATAGTAAACAATAGAAATGATGTGACCGTATCGTCCTCTGTGAAAGACACAGGATTTGATTTACTGTCTGATCCAGTGGTTTAGTTCACTTTTTAATCAGCATGCTTCATCACATTTCTGTGATTCAGACGGTGTTGCGGTCTCGAATTGATTCCACGTGTATACAGACTATTCCAAAGTTTACAGACTGATTGGTGCTTCGTTTTATGTGTAGACACCTAGAGCAAGCTGCTGACGAGGTTTGCCGCTGTTTTGAGCAATGTTAGTGGTTTAAAAATGCGATTTTGAAAGCGCATGGCTGAAAGCCCAATGCTGACCCACTGTTTGCGATTTTGGGCTGTAGGTCCTGCCAGTGCTAGCTCTGTACTGCGTGATGAGCGAAAATTACTTCCTCCACGGCTTAGTTGATGTATTTTCATCCAGAAAATAGCTTTATTTTCATTTTCCGCCAAACTTACGCTTTAAGTCAGCGCTCTCCTGAGAGATCTGCTCAAGGCTCATGTTCCCCACCTACAGTAGTACTCGCTCCTGTGAGCCTACAGTAGTACTGGCTCATGTTCCCCACCTACAGTAGTACTCGCTCCTGTGAGCCTACAGTAGTACTGGCTCATGTTCCCCACCTACAGCAGTACTAGCTCCTGTGAGCCTACAGTAGTACTGGCTCATGTTCCCCACCTACAGCAGTACTGGCTCCTGTGAGCCTACAGCAGTACTAGCACCTGTGAGCCTACAGTAGTACTGGCTCCTGTAGTACTCGCTCCTGTGAGCCTACAGTACTGGCTCCTGTGAGCCTACAGCAGTACTAGCACCTGTGAGCCTACAGCAGTACTAGCTCCTGAGCCGGAGACAGGCTGGTAGAGTGCGCTCTGATTCAGCTCCCTCCGTAACTCTGAGAAGAGCCTTGGATGGCCATCAATACGGCATGATAGACTGCTCAGGATGCAGAACACACCAAGAGCTCTCTGCTCATTAGCATGAAGCTACAGAATACAGTACAGTGTGAGAAATGCCCACTCATTAGCATGAAGCTACAGGTTACAGAAGTGCCCATTCTAATGCATGAGGATACAGGTTACAGAAATGCCCACTCTAATGCATGAAGCTACAGGTTACAGTACAGCGTGAGAAATGGCCACTCTAATGCAAGACTGATGCGTGCACATGCTGATGATACTCTTGGCAAAGTCGTTGGCCAACACTGCCAACAAAAAGCGACACAGTGAGATGAAGTGGACTTGAAGCTGTGAGAAACAGCCTTCACTGAGCAGCAGCCTTCACTGAGTCCGATTTAATGAGACTCCCTGACGTGGTCCGGTAAGAGTTCTGGATCACGCTTGCCCTCGCTGCCAGTCTTTAGCTCCCTGCACGGCCCTTTTGAAAGGCCATCACGTCTGTTGACTCAGATCATGACGTCACGTCTGTTGACTCAGATCATGACGTCACGTCTGTTGACTCAGATCATGACGTCACGTCTGTTGACTCAGATCATGACGTCACGTCTGTTTACTCAGATCATGACGTCACGTCTGTTGACTCAGATCATGCCGTCACGTCTGTTGACTCAAGATCATGACATCACGTCTGTTGACTCAGATCATGACATCACGTCTGTTTACTCAGATCATGACATCACGTCTGTTGACTCAGATCATGACATCACGTCTGTTGACTCAGATCATGACATCACGTCTGTTGACTCAGATCATGACATCACGTCTGTTGACTCAGATCATGACATCACGTCTGTTGACTCAGATCATGACATCACGTCTGTTGACTCAGATCATGACATCACGTCTGTTTACTCAGATCATGACAGCTGAGTACTGAAGCTGTTTTCCTGCTTAATAGCATTTCCTTCAGCCCTGCACATGTGTACGCTGTACTCAGGCCCCCACGGGCACCACACATGTGTACACTGTACTCAGGCCCCCTGCACATGTGTTCACTGTATTCAGGCCCCCCTGGGCACCACACTTGTGTTCACTGTACTCAGGCCCCCTGCACATGTGTTCACTGTATTCAGGCCCCCGCGGGCACCACACGGGCACCACACA
>NC_085000.1:35013942-35033942 GCF_963854185.1 Sardina pilchardus | reverse complement strand
CTGACAGAGCTGCTCACTGACACAGGAGGCTAAAACAGAACAACACTGACAGTGCTGTTAACTGACACAGGAGGCTAAAAGAGAACAACACTGACAGAGCTGTTAACTGACACAGGAGGCTAAAAGAGAACAACACTGACAGAGCTGTTAACTGACACAGGAGGCTAAAAGAGAACAGCACAGACAGAGAGCAAGACAGCTGTGGAGGTGGCGTGGCTCTTACCTGTAGTGTTGAGGTGCGGGCGAAGGACAGACTCTAGCACGTCCTCCCCAAAGCCCCCATTCTGGAGTTGCCACGGAGATCCACCTGCACCCTGTTCAACGTCTTCAGGAAAACTCTCTCGCTCTCTGGCTCTCTCGCTCTCTCGCTCTCTCTCTCGCTCTGTCTCTCTCTCTCGCTCTCTCTCTCGCTCTCTCTCTCTCTCTCTCTCTCTGTTCCTCCGCTCCGTGCTCTGTGCGAGGCGAATGGCGGCAGCTGGTGAGTGAGCGCAGATGAGGCGATAAGGCGACGGGCTTTAACTGGGTGGAAGGTGGCACATCTCACCACTGAATCATCACTTCCCCCAGGACAAGAGGCTGACAACAGGCACGGAGTTAATATGCCTCCGCACACACACACACACACACACACGCTCGCGCACACACACGAGGAGACACAGAGAGTGAGGGAGTGAGGGAGTGTGCGCGTGTGAGTGTATGCGTGCACAGCCGGCGAGTGATCAGGCTCCCCTCTCTTTCGATCTCTCCCTCTCCCTCCCTTTTTCCTTATCTCCCCCTCCCTCTCTCTCTCTCTCCCCCCTCTCTCTCCCTCTCTGTCTCTCTCTCTCTCCCTCTCTCTCTCTCTCCCTCTCTCTCTCTCTCCCTCTCTCTCTCTCTCTCCCTCTCTCTCTCTCTCTCTCCCTCTCTCTCTCTCTCTCTCTCTCTCTCTCTCTCTCTCTGCTCTTTACTGGATGTGTTTGTAACAGGAGCGCTGCTGTGGCTGTGGCTCTCTTAGTGAGCAGCGTTTCCAGCACACACACACACACACACACACACACACACACACACACACACACCCTCACCCCACCTGACTGCTGGCTGCTCTGCGCTGTGCTGTGCTGTGGTGTGCTGTGGCGGTTATTGCCCGTCTCAAAGCTCGGCTGACCTGCCGCGTGTCTCAGAGAGCGAGCGCCTGGAACCACAGCGCATGTCATCTTTTCCCCCTCACTGCACCGCTGCAGGTGTCAGACTTCTGAGAAAGGAGGGAGAGAGAGAGAGAGAGGGGGAGAGGGAGAGAGAGAGGGAGAGAGAGGGGGAGAGAGAGGGGGAGTCAAGAGTCAGGAGAGTTGCCACCAAAAATGGTGAACTTGCTCCTCGCTTTCCCCTTCCTAACACAAGGAGCAGGAATAGAAGGAGTACACTAAGCAGTGGGAATAACATCAAGAAGAGCATACGGAATATGAATAACATAAGCAGTAGGAATAACATTAGTAGTGGGGATAACATACGGAGTCGGAATAACATGAGGAGTCGGAATAACATAAGGAATAACATAAGCAGTAGGAATACAATAAAGAGTTTGAATAACATGAGCAGTTGGAAAAACCTAAGCAGTCGGAATAGCATAAGGAGTCGGAATAACATAAGCAGTCGGAATAACATAAGGAGTAGGAATAACATCAGTAGGAATAACATAAGGAGTAGGAATAACATGAGGAGTGGGAATAACATAAGGAGTAGGAATAACAGAAGCAGTGGGAATAACATACTGTAAGCAGTAGGAATAACATAAGGAGTGGGAATAACATGAGGAGTGGGAATAACATAAGGAGTGGGAATAACATAAGGAGTCGGAATAACATAAGCAGTGGGAACAACATACTGTAAGCAGTAGGAATAACATAAGGAGAGAGAATAACATAAGGAGTGGGAATAACATGGGAGTGGGAATAACATGAGGAGTGGGAATAACATAAGCAGTGGGAATAACATGAGGAGTGGGAATAACATGAGGAGAGGGAATAACATGAGGAGTGGGAATAACATAAGGAGTGGGAATAACATAAGGAGTGGGAATAACATGAGGAGAGAGAAATAACATGAGGAGTGGGAATAACATAAGGAGTAGGAATAACATGAGGAGTGGGAATAACATAAGGAGTGGGAATAACATGAGGAGTCACAATAACATGAGGAGTCAGAATAACATAAGGAGTAGGAATAACATGAGGAGTGGGAATAACATAAGGAGTGGGAATAACATGAGGAGTCAGAATAACATGAGGAGTAGGAATAACATGAGGAGTGGGAATAACATAAGGAGTGGGAATAACATGAGGAGTCAGAATAACATGAGGAGTGGGAATAACATGAGGAGTGGGAATAACATGAGGAGTGGGAAGAGCATAAGGAGTGGGAATAACATGAGGAGTCAGAATAACATGAGGAGTGGGAATAACATGAGGAGTGGGAATAACATGAGGAGTGGGAAGAGCATAAGGAGTGGGAATAACATGAGGAGTGGGAATAACATGAGGAGAGGGAATAACATGAGGAGTGGGAATAACATAAGGAGTGGGAATAACATGAGGAGAGAGAAATAACATGAGGAGTGGGAATAACATAAGGAGTAGGAATAACATGAGGAGTGGGAATAACATAAGGAGTGGGAATAACATGAGGAGTCAGAATAACATGAGGAGTAGGAATAACATGAGGAGTGGGAATAACATAAGGAGTGGGAATAACATAAGGAGTGGGAATAACATGAGGAGTCAGAATAACATGAGGAGTGGGAATAACATGGGAGTGGGAATAACATGAGGAGTGGGAATAACATAAGCAGTGGGAATAACATGAGGAGTGGGAATAACATGAGGAGAGGGAATAACATGAGGAGTGGGAATGACATAAGGAGTGGGAATAACATAAGGAGTGGGAATAACATGAGGAGAGAGAAATAACATGAGGAGTGGGAATAACATAAGGAGTAGGAATAACATGAGGAGTGGGAATAACATAAGGAGTGGGAATAACATAAGGAGTGGGAATAACATGAGGAGAGAGAAATAACATGAGGAGTGGGAATAACATAAGGAGTAGGAATAACATGAGGAGTGGGAATAACATAAGGAGTGGGAATAACATGAGGAGTCAGAATAACATGAGGAGTAGGAATAACATGAGGAGTGGGAATAACATAAGGAGTGGGAATAACATAAGGAGTGGGAATAACATGAGGAGTCAGAATAACATGAGGAGTGGGAATAACATGGGAGTGGGAATAACATGAGGAGTGGGAATAACATAAGCAGTGGGAATAACATGAGGAGTGGGAATAACATGAGGAGAGGGAATAACATGAGGAGTGGGAATAACATAAGGAGTGGGAATAACATAAGGAGTGGGAATAACATGAGGAGAGAGAAATAACATGAGGAGTGGGAATAACATAAGGAGTAGGAATAACATGAGGAGTGGGAATAACATAAGGAGTGGGAATAACATGAGGAGTCACAATAACATGAGGAGTCAGAATAACATGAGGAGTAGGAATAACATGAGGAGTGGGAATAACATAAGGAGTGGGAATAACATGAGGAGTCAGAATAACATGAGGAGTCAGAATAACATGAGGAGTAGGAATAACATGAGGAGTGGGAATAACATAAGGAGTGGGAATAACATGAGGAGTCAGAATAACATGAGGAGTGGGAATAACATGAGGAGTGGGAATAACATGAGGAGTGGGAATAGCATAAGGAGTGGGAAAAACATTTGGAGTGGGAATAACATGAGGAGTGGGAATAACATAAGGAGTGGGAATAACATAAGGAGTGGGAATAACATGAGGAGTGGGAATAACATGAGGAGTGGGAAAAACATGAGGAGTGGGAATAACATGAGGAGTGGGAATAACATAAGGAGTGGGAATAACATAAGGAGTCACAATAACATGAGGAGAGGGAGTGAAGTGGCTTCACTGTTGTGCATGCAGCACGGGTCGGTGGGAGAACAGAAGAGCATCATCCTCACCTCATCATCCTCATCCTGCCTTATGGGGCTCAGGAAGGAAGGGAGTCACACGTGCTATTCCCTGGGGAGGGATGTGTGTATTGGGGGGATGTGTGTGTTGGGATGGGGGCCTGAGGAGGGGTTGTGTATGTTGGGGGGTACGTGTGTGTTGAGTTGGGGGCCTGGGGAGGGATGTGTGTGTTGAGGTGGGGGCCTGAGGAGGGGGGGGGGGGGGTGTGTTGGGGGTGGGGGCCGTCATCTGAGCGCGCTCCCATCCTGCTCCCTTATCACACGAGCGTGCCGCTCAACTCCCCAGCAGCACCCAAACGACTGGAAGGACCTTACTCTGGAGAAATTGAATTTGTGACCTTCTGTGTCTGCCTGCAGTTTTAATGGCCTTCTCATGACAGGAGTGGTTCATTTGAACACCACTCGCATGCCAGCTCACTGACACCAGCATATTGTGTGGGCTCTCTCTCGCACTCACACACACACACACACACACACACACATACATCTACAGCAGAGCAGGAACACAGATCATACGCACACACAAACACACTCACATTCATACACACACACACACACACATTCCCACAAATACTGAAAAGTGGAGGAGCGCGAGGAGAGAGAGAGAGAGAGAGAGAGAGAGAGAGAGAGAGAGAGAGAGAGAGATAGAGAGCGTATCAAATGTTCACTCAATATGAAATCAGATCACTTTCACAGTCTGCCTTTTACTCCATGCAGTGATTGAAATGGAAAAATAAACACGCATGTGGCATCCGTTTTTCCCTTTTGCCCACATTCCCAGATCCCCCATTCCAGCGTGTCCATCTCCCACTCTGCCCGGGGTGAAGTGTGGCGCATAAACACACTCCTGATGAGATCTGAGCCGCTCATCAGCCCCCGGCACACGCGCTGTTTCATGTGCACGTGGACGCCATTGCAGCTGCCGCTACCAGCGCGGGAAACCGCCTTGTATCGGGTCCGCTTGTTCCACAGCACATTGGATCCTAGCGCAGAATTATGTCAAACGAAGCACATTGGATCCTAGTGCAGAATTATGTCAAACGAAGCACATTGGATCCTAGTGCAGAATTATGTCAAACGAAGCACATTGGACCCTAGTGCAGAATTATGTCAAACGAAGCACATTGGATCCTAGCGCAGAATTATGTCAAACGAAGCACATTGGATCCTAATGCAGAATTATGTCAAACGAAGCACATTGGATCCTAGTGCAGAATTATGTCAAACGAAGCACCTTGGACCCTAGTGCAGAATTATGTCAAATGAAGCACATTGGATCCTAGTGCAGAATTATGTCAAACGAAGCACATTGGATCCTAGCGCAGAATTATGTCAAACGAAGCACATTGGATCCTAGCGCAGAATTATGTCAAACGAAGCACCTTGGACCCTAGTGCAGAATTATGTCAAATGACTGCATCTGAGGGGGGGGGGGGGGGGGGGCTCTATTAGTGTCCATACCAAGAGCATCTCATGAGCCAGTCTCACTCTTGTGTGTGCATTCCTTTACTAAAACTCCACTGATACAAAAAAAAAAATGTAAAAAGGACCCAGAAGACTTTGTGAAAGAGCGTTCCAATCCCAGCGTGTGGTGAGTGTTGAGTGAGTGTTTATCAGTGGATCTCCGGGGGAACACAAGGTGCTAAGAGAGTCTCACAGCCTTTAGCGCTTCAGTAAGTGCTTTCAGATGAGATCATTTCAACAAAGTGTTTTTTGACCTAAATGTATTTAACCTTGCAGGGGACATTTTTAACGTCACTGATTTGCTGGGCACTTGAAGGTAACATGCTTGACTTGTCATCTGATGTGTAGCTGTGTGTGAGAGGACCTATGGCACGAGAGAGAGAGAGAGAGTGTGTGTGTGTGTGTGTGTGTGTGTGTGTGTGTGTGTGTGTGTGTGAGTGGACCTATGGCACGGCCGTCTCCTCGAGAGCTCATTTGGGTGTCAGTCACTCGCAGTAAAGCAGCCAGAGAGCTTCTGTAACGTGAGGTGGCAATTTCATCGTAGCACAAAAACAAATCCTTTCACTGTCAAGTTGAGCCCCCGAGATCAGAGTGAAAATGCCGGGGAGAATAATTTGAGGATAAAAGCATGTCCTGGGAAAACAAATGAGGGTAAATACAGTTGTGTTATTCATGAGTGATCCTTACTGTAATTCTACCTCCATAGCAGGCCTGGTGCCAAGACTAGTCACTTATAAATCACTGCCAATGCTATTAGAATAGGTGTATTCACATGCATTTGTGTGTATGTGTGTGTACATATGCGTGTGTATGTGTTTGTGCATATGTTTGTGTGTGTATGTGTGTGTGTGCATACAGTATGTATGTGTGTATGCCCATGTGTGTGTGTGTGTGTGTGTATGTTTGCTGTGTGAAGAAGGGAGAGTGCATAAAAAGAGTGTTTACATGTTTACAGATGTGTGTGTGTGTGTGTGTGTGTGTGTGTGTGTGTGTTCCTCTCTCTATGTGTGTATGCATGCATGGCAGCACACGCCTGTGTGTGTGTTTTGGTTCTGCGTGCATCATCGGTGAGGTTGGACTCTATCAGTGAGGGAGAGCGCACTATTGACTCATCCCCGTGTGACTGACAGCACAGCGCAGCGCAGCGCTAGGTAACCCTAGCGGGGACATTTGCTGAGCAGCTGCATTGTGTCCACTCTTATCAGAGACGCACAGAGCACACGCCAGCCGCATCACACTCACTCATAGCACTGCACAGGGGAACGCTTCAGCTGCACAGGCTGGGTAGTGAAGGTGTGTATTCATACACAACGCTGCACAGGCTGTGAAGTTAAGGTGTGTACACACACACACACAACGCTGCACAGGGGAACGCTTCAGCTGCACAGGCTGTGTAGTGAAGGTGTGTACACACACACACACACACACACACAACGCTGCACAGGGGAACGCTTCAGCTGCCCAGGCTGTGAAGTGAAGGTGTGTATTCATACACAACGCTGCACAGGCTGTGAAGTTAAGGTGTGTACACACACACACACACACACACACACACATACAACGCTGCACAGAGGAACGTTTCAGCTGCCCAGGCTGTGAAGTGAAGGTGTGTGATCACACCATATAATAAACATATTTACTGTAAAGAAGGAGGCAATGTTTACAATAAACATATGTACTGTGGAGACAGTGATAATATTTAGATTATATGTAAACATATTTACTGTAAAGATAGATTAAATATTTACATAAAACATATTTACTCTAAAGAGACTGGAAATGTTTACATTATTTACTCTAAAGAGACTGGATATGTTTACATGTCCTATTTTTTAAGTCCAGTCGAGTGCCAGGGATGTGTGTTCTGAGAAATGACTTTGTCTTTGGATATATTTGAAGAGGAGTTTGCAGTTTGATTTACGTTAGGTATGGGATCAGTATCTACGCCAAAAGCTAAATGAGTTTCCTGCTGTCTGCAGTGGGCCTGACATTAGCATAGCTCTGCTAATTAAAACCTGCTCTAATACAGGGCTCCACCGCAGCCTGCTCATGTCTTAATTGCATTTCATGAAAGGAGGACTTTCACAAAAACATGGCGGCATTCAATTGTTTGTGTGCGCCGAGTCTCATATATTTCCACTGAAGCCTGTGACCTTCTGTTCCACACAAGACAGACTGCATCATTCCCACTGTAAAGAGTTATAGGATGACTGAAATAGCTTAAGCTGCTCATTCGTCTCCAGATTATTCCGCAGTTATTTGTTGCACAAACGCACTACTGTGCCCCAGCCATACATCTCAACATTCACCAGTGACTCGGCTCTTATTAAACCTTCTCTTTCTGGAGGTTGTGGTAAACAACCAAGGAAGCATAGCTACATAAGCATGTTCAATAATATCCATAATGGATGGCTTTGCTTTTTCATTTAGAATCCAAATGTTTGCACATTGAGTCCTTTGGGAAAATAAACAGATTGTTGGTAATAGACATTTAAGGATGGCATACGTTTAGAACAGAATGTAAATCTAAAAGTCACATGACACATATGTCACAGTCTGACTCCAGTGAGATTCAGCTTTAATCCTATCCTCTCTGTTCTGTAGTTATTAGAGAACCCAGGCCTTATCCATCCTCTCTGTTCTGTAGCTATTAGAGAGCCCAGGCCTTATCCATCCTCTCTGTTCTGTAGAGAACCCAGAGAACCCAGGCCTTATCCATCCTCTCTGTTCTGTAGAGAACCCAGGCCTTATCCATCCTTTCTGTTCTGTAGAGAACCCAGGCCTTATCCATCCTCTCTGTTCTGTAGAGAACCCAGGCCTTATCCATCCTCTCTGTTCTGTAGAGAACCCAGAGAACCCAGGCCTTATCCATCCTCTCTGTTCTGTAGCTATTAGAGAACCCAGGCCTTATCCATCCTCTCTGTTCTGTAGAGAACCCAGGCCTTATCCATTCTCTCTGTTCTGTAGAGAACCCAGAGAACCCAGGCCTTATCCATTCTCTCTGTTCTGTAGAGAACCCAGGCCTTATCCATCCTCTCTGTTCTGTAGAGAACCCAGGCCTTATCCATCCTCTCTGTTCTGTAGAGAACCCAGGCCTTATCCATCCTTTCTGTTCTGTAGAGAACCCAGGCCTTATCCATCCTCTCTGTTCTGTAGGGGGGAGGGGGGAGTGAACTCATGTGTAAGAAACTCACTTTCCTCCACCTCTAAGATATCTAGCCACTTGAGACATCCAGCTATTCCCAACATGTACTCCAAAGTGTACTAGACAGCTATTCTCTGTGGAGGAGCATTCATTTGCATGCAGAGCAATGAGAGAGCGAGAGAGAGAGGAGGAGAGAGGGGGAGGGAGAGAGAGAGAGAGAGAGAGAGAGAGAGAGATAGGGAGAGAGATAGATAGAAAGGGGGGAGAGAGAGAGAGATAAAGAGAGAGAGGGAGAGAGAGCAGGAGAGAGATAGAGAGGAAAAGGTAGAGAGAGATAGAGAGATAGATAGGGAAAGAGAGAGGGAGAGAGAGAGGTAGAGGGAGAAAGAGGGGGAGGAGGAGCAGCGCTGTGTTTAGTCCGAGTGGTCTTCCCTGATCATAAGAGAGTTGACCTCTGACCTCTCTGACACTCGTGAGACTAGCAGCAGTAAGCAGTGCCGTGAGCTCTCTACTGCACATCTCCTCACCTCAGCTGGGGCACATCTTCAGTCCACACTGACAAATCACCCGCCTTTACAGCGACGCATCTATTATGGGATCTTTTTTAGGCTTTTATTCTTCAAGCCAGAATGCAACAGGCCTCACTTGGCATGGGACTAGTCCAGCTGTGCACATGTGTTCTAGTCCAGCTGTGCACATGTGTTCTAGGATTCCACCGCTGCTGTTCGGGGTCACTGTGCAACACTAGCAGGGAAATTAGTGCATTTCGGTGACACGTGTCAGTGTCACCTGAGGCCATCTAGAGAATCAGCAGGAGAACAGTCCTAATCCCTCACAACACACACACACACACACACACACACACACACACACACACACACACACACACACACACACACACACACACACACACACACACACACACACACTGAGACACACACACACTAGAGATGCGCGGATGGACTATTATTCTATCCGCAACCGCATCATCCAACTCATCATCCGTCCGCCATCCATCCGCACCTACGTTTTTTCAGAACCGCACCTGCCCGCCATCCGCTATTTGTTTAAGGTCTATGGATGATCCAAGACGCTGCTGCAACGCGAGAAAGCTCTTGTTCTAGCAAGATGCAGCTATTTAGTCTAATTAATGCCTATTACACTTTATTGTTTATACAAAAAGAAAGAAAGTCCGAATAGAATAACAACAAGCCATTCACATTACAGGCCAATTAACTCTATGCAGCTTGTCAGGGTGACGACTAGGACGAGCCTGTTCTGAAGACTCCCGTTAATTTTGACTGCACAAGTGCACGTCTTTTCCAGGCAGACAGTGTAATCCATATCAGCAGGCCTTACATACAGCAGGCCTTACATACAAGATATAAACTTCTACTTTCTCATTGCACACTGCAGACGAAAACATAGGCTACCATATATAGCCAACTTCATTTAAACTTGTTGTTACCTTTGAGTTTGTCACGCACAATCACTGGCGGCGTTGCCATCTCTGATAGTAAACAAAGCAGCATGCACTGCATAGACACAACTAGACCAAATTACTGCCTGATGAGAAAAGTGTGCACATTTTTATCGGATGTAAGTAACAGCTGCGGAGTCCGCGGCTGTAACCGCTATCCGCGCATCTCTAACACACACAGACACACACACACACACACACACACACACACACATCCTTCTTCTTCCTAATCGCTCACAACGCATCCTTCTTCACGGCGGCGATGGTGGCGTCCATCCGTTTCCACGGGTCCAGCGCAGGCTGACAGGGTGGTGGCCTGTTCCCAAAGCATCACTCTAGCTAGCGCTTAATGGCTCTCACCTAATGAAGAGCGTAGAGGACGACGCAAGGTTTTGTTTATTAATTCGATAAAGCAAACGTCTTTTCTGCGCTGATTACCCAGCCCTGCAGGAAACAGCACCGCACGCGGCCGCCCCACGGCTGAAGGTCACTGCGTGTGCAAAGTAAACTCCTTTAAGAGGAAAGCGTAATTCACATGCGCCATTACGGGGAGCAGTGGCTGTTGAGTGGAGCAGCATTCATCAGAATTAACAATGCTGGCTGGGACTCAACGCTGGGGCTACCGCTTGGCTCTGTCTCCTCTCCTCACCCTTTCTCTCCTCTCCTCTCCTCCTCTCTCCTCTCCTCTCCTCTTCTATTCTCCTCTCCTCCTCTCTCCTCTCCTCTCCTCCCCTCCTCTCCTCTCTCCTCCCCTCCCCTCTCCTCCTATCCTCCTTTCTCCTCTCCTCACCCTTCCTCTCCTCTCTCTCCTCTCCTCCTCTCTCCTCTCCTCTCCTCTCCTCTCCTCCTCTCTCCTCTCCTACTCTCCTCCTCTCCTCTCCTCCTCTCTCTCCTCTCCTCACCCTTCCTCTCCTCTCCTCCTCTCCTCCTCTCTCCTCTCCTGACCTCTCCTCCTCTCTCCTCTCCTACTCTCCTACTCTCCTCTCCTTTCCTCCTCTCTACTCTCCTCCTCTCTTCTCCTCCTCTCTCCTCTCCTCCCCTCTCTGCACGCTGGGGTTATAAAGCAGCTGCTTTTTAGTTGCAGATGGGTGTGTGTGTTGTGTGCGCTTGGCGGAGGGTTGTCTCTAGTTGCAGATGGATGTGTGTGTTGTGTGCGCTTGGTGGAGGGTTGTCTCTAGTTGCAGATGGGTGTGTGTGTGTTGTGTGCGCTTGGTGGAGGGTTGTCTCTAGTTGCAGATGGATGTGTGTGTTGTGTGCGCTTGGCGGAGGGTTGTCTCTGCTGCCATACACACAGTGGGGAGACAATAGAGGCGGCGTGCGCTCGTAAATATTTAAGAGCAGAGCGCTGAGCTTGGCACAGCACACACATCAGGGTGCCCCATGCCGCTCCTCTTTAACTTCACATTTCCATTCCCTGGATCTGGGACGACTCCTCTAGACGGGCACAACACGAGGGGCAAGACAGGTGGTACCCGCGGCCAGTTTGGACTTTTAAAAACACTTTAAATACTGTCACTTTTAATAAAGGTGAAACAAGTCTGCATCTCTCTCTTTCTCTATCTCTCCCTCTGTGTGTGTGTGTGTGTGTGTGTGAGAATTCTCCTAACATATTCAGTCTACTTTCTCCTTGGGCAGTGGGCCTATTCTAAGCATTATCCTCTCTCGTCTGGGCGCTTTCAGGAATTCCGAGAGCTGGAGGTGAATTTGAATTGGTTCCGTTTCCAGATGCTATCCTCATTCTGATGAGCAGCTCCAGGGAGAACCGGAGAGAACATCCATCATCTGGAACCTGCTATGGGGGGGGGGGGGGGGGGGGCGTGTGATTGGAAAATTCCCACTCTCCTGTGTTCTTCACATCAAAACTCATCTGTGTTCTGAAGCCTAGAGAACGAGCATGCAGATTCATTTAACTGGACGTTTAAATACAAATCCTATCATGTGAATCTTATTTATTTCATTGAACTACTGTGACCTCTGACCCCACATGTATTCTTCCTCTGGCGCTTTACTGTGATTATGTGGCGCGTGCTCAAGTGATGTGTCACCGTAACGTCTGATTGGCTGATTACAGCAGGAATGGAGAATTCCAGCTGCACTCGAATTACGGGTCACAGACATTTGTGTTAATTACTAACTAACACTAACACTACAGCACCTCCTCCTCTGCTCCTGCAGCACCTCCTCTTCTGCTCCTGCATGGCTACTCCCACACTAGAGCACCTCCTCCTCTGCTCCTGCATGGCTACTCCCACACTAACACTACAGCACCTCCTCCTCTGCTCCTGCATGGCTACTCCCACACTAGAGCACCTCCTCCTCTGCTCCTGCATGGCTAATCCCACACTACAGCACCTCCTCCTCTGCTCCTGCATGGCTACTCCCACACTAGAGCACCTCCTCCTCTGCTCCTGCATGGCTACTCCCACACTAACACTACAGCACCTCCTCCTCTGCTCCTGCATGGCTACTCCCACACTAACACTACAGCACCTCCTCCTCTGCTCCTGCATGGTTACTCCCACACTACAGCACCTCCTCCTCTGCTCCTGCATGGCTACTCCCACACTAGAGCACCTCCTCCTCTGCTCCTGCATGGCTACTCCCACACTAACACTACAGCACCTCCTCCTCTGCTCCTGCATGGCTACTCCCACACTACAGCACCTCCTCCTCTGCTCCTGCATGGCTACTCCCACACTAAAGCACCTCCTCCTCTGCTCCTGCATGGCTACTCCCACACTACAGCACCTCCTCCTCTGCTCCTGCATGGCTACTCCCACACTACAGCACCTTCTCCTCTGCTCCTGCATGGCTACTCCCACACTAACACTACAGCACCTCCTGCATGGCTACTCCCACACTACAGCACCTCCTCCTCTGCTCCTGCATGGCTACTCCCACACTAACACTACAGCACCTCCTCCTCTGCTCCTGCATGGCTACTCCCACACTAACACTACAGCACCTCCTCCTCTGCTCCTGCATGGCTACTCCCACACTAGAGCACCTCCTCCTCTGCTCCTGCATGGCTACTCCCACACTACAGCACCTCCTCCTCTGCTCCTGCATGGCTACTCCCACACTACAGCACCTTCTCCTCTGCTCCTGCATGGCTACTCCCACACTAACACTACAGCACCTCCTGCATGGCTACTCCCACACTACAGCACCTCCTCCTCTGCTCCTGCATGGCTACTCCCACACTAACACTACAGCACCTCCTCCTCTGCTCCTGCATGGCTACTCCCACACTAACACTACAGCACCTCCTCCTCTGCTCCTGCATGGCTACTCCCACACTACAGCACCTCCTCCTCTGCTCCTGCATGGCTACTCCCACACTAGAGCACCTCCTCCTCTGTTCCTGCATGGCTACTCCCACACTACAGCACCTCCTCCTCTGCTCCTGCATGGCTACTCCCACACTAACACTACAGCACCTCCTCCTCTGCTCCTGCATGGCTACTCCCACACTACAGCACCTTCTCCTCTGCTCCTGCATGGCTACTCCCACACTAACACTACAGCACCTCCTGCATGGCTACTCCCACACTACAGCACCTCCTCCTCTGCTCCTGCATGGCTACTCCCACACTAACACTACAGCACCTCCTCCTCTGCTCCTGCATGGCTACTCCCACACTAACACTACAGCACCTCCTCCTCTGCTCCTGCATGGCTACTCCCACACTACAGCACCTCCTCCTCTGCTCCTGCATGGCTACTCCCACACTAACACTAGAGCACCTCCTCCTCTGCTCCTGCATGGCTACTCCCACACTAACACCACAGCACCTCCTCCTCTGCTCCTGCATGGCTATCTCATACTGAGCTGGATGAGTGGTTATGGACAGCTTTGCTGGCTGCTGTCAATATCAAACATCAATGTCTTTTGAGCACCTGTGGCCTTTTCTAGTTTTGCTTTCACCCTTTGGCCACTGCAATGCCCCTGCACATTTCACAGCATGTTATATGCCGTGCCTTTGGCCACTGCAATGCCCCTGCACATTTCACAGCATGTTATATGCCGTGCCTTTGGCCACTGCAATGCCCCTGCACATTTCACAGCATTTCCTATGCCGTGCCTTTGGCCACTGCAATGCCCCTGCACATTTCACAGCATTTCATATGCCGTGCCTTTGAGAGGTCAGATGTACAACAATCTGTTCTCCATTTGTACAGTATGATTGAGTTGCGAACAATAGCAGAGCCATCTGCTCCGGCCTCACCTCATAAGGGCCACCTGTCCCAGTGTGTGTGTGATGCCTTGTGTCACGCTGCCATCACAGCTCAGTCCCCATCCAATGCAAGTGTATGTGTAGCACCTGTACACTCACCTTGAGCACAAACATTGGTCACATACCATAAACATAAACGTATACGGAGGCTGCTGGCTCTGAGCTGAGCATTGTAGGAGTGTGTGAGTTGCCTTCACCAAGCAGAATAGAATATGGAATGTGCAGAATACAATAATGTGCAGAATGTGAACAGAATACGGAGGCAAAATACAGTGGCTGCATTAAAATGGGAAGTGCAGTAGTTGGATAGTTTGATAATTCCTTGCAGGAGTACAGCACAGCGTTGAGGGTAGGACTACAGGACTAGAAACCTTGAGCTCCTTCCCCCTTAACAGACACTCAACTCTGAGTCAGGTGTGTCCAAGTGCCCTCTGTTTTTATCACCAACTTAGCTGGCTTAAAGGCTCTTTGATTTGTGTGCAAGGCAAGCACCATCTGTCCATTTCCAATACAAGATATTGTTGTTCCCCTTTTAATGCTCACACAACCTCGGGCTTCCTTAAATGGTAAACCTCATGTGTCCTTAAATGATAAACCTCATGTTTCCTTAAATGACAAACCTCATGTTTCCTCGTGTTTCTCTGAGGTTGAGGAATCTCTCTGCCTGACTATCTTAAGACTAAAATGAGGTTTAGAATACAGTGGTATTCAAATTAAATTGAATATCTTTTCCCCCATTCCTTCACCAGCAATCAATGCCATAACAATTCACTAACTAGAACTGATTGGTTGTCGCTGGAGAATGAACATGCCTGAAACTGATTTTCTCAGAATTGCATCATCTCACCAGATAGTGCAAGTCTCACCAGATAGTGCAAGTCTCACCAGATAGTGCAAGTCAGTGGGTGGTCGGAGGGATGAATGGGTCTGGCTATGACAGGACCTACTCCATATCATCCAATGGGACAAGTGATGAGCCCTCTTTTCTTACTGACCAAGGAAATGTGTGTACACTTACTGGCCAAGGAAATAGTGTGTACACTTACTGGCCAAGGAAATAGTGTGTACACTTACTGGTCATGGAAATAGTGTGCACACTTACTGACCAAGGAAATAGGGTGTGCAGTTACTGGTCATGGAAATAGTGTGCACACTTACTCTACCAAGGAAATAGGGTGTACACTTACTGACCAAGGAAATAGTGCATACACTTACTGGCCATGGAAAAATGTAGCCCAATAGGTCAGGGTACACGTGTTAAAATTCCCTTTTTCCATCCATCCCCAAGAAATATGCAGACTTGGTCCGGAAATACAGAATACCCTGTTATCCCAGCTCTGCTTGTATGGCTGGGCCGAAACACCTCGTCCCGCCCCGTCTCTGAGACAGCTGTTCTCCCGGGACTGTCTTTCTGGTGAGAACAGGAACATTGTGTCTCAGCTGCTTCTGTAAATATTGGAGTTTGCTCCGTTTTCTCTCTGCTGTTGCTGCTGTGCTCGGCTGCCAGTGGCATCGTGGTCTCTGAAGCTCATTCCCGCTACACAGCAGCTATCTCATCTAGCCAGTGTACCGACGTGTCACATCAGAGAAAGACAATATCCAACAATATAAATATTCACGAGGGGATCAAGTGGCACTGAGATGTCTTTCCATAGTACCCATTTGCAAGTAAATAGAGGGGTTGAGCTATGTACCGTAAACAGCCACATACGTTTATGCTTTTCCCCTTTTTCCCTTTTCCTTTGGATCATAATCCAATCAATCTGAGGAGCTGAGCGCCAGAGATAAAGCTGGGCTTTCAGACGACACACACACACACATCTGTGTGCTTCTGTTTGCTCAGCCTTGTCCCGTGTGAAGGGAGCTGTATGGAGCTTCTTTTACCTGCTCCTCTCCTTCTGCTCCTCTCCTTCTCCTCCTCTCCTCCTCTCCTCTCCTCTCCTTCTCCTCATTGTCCCGCAGACAGCAGAGGACATGTAGGCTAGAGAATGCCGCCAGAGAAGCAGGCATCACCATGGAGACAGACAGGTCCTGTGATGGGCTCGTCAGGCCCAGAACCAGAGACCGAACACTCCCGGGCTCAATTTAGTCTTCCTCACATGTCACCTGAAGCACCGGCGGAATTTAGTCTTCCTCACATGTCACCTGAAGCACCGGCAGAAGAACAACAACTTGCAAATGTAATATGCGCCCACGCCCAAGGATCAAGGACAATTCACTCCCCAAGCAAGGTCAAAACCATGTTGAACAGGTTATATACACTCAGAGACACCCAGCAAACTGCTCTTACATGTCTGGAACACTGGGACTACAGATTCAGCAGAAATGGAATTCTCCGCTGAGATGGAGCATTGATAAAAATAACCTTTTGTTATCTCTGTCTTGATATCCTTCAAATTAATCTGCTGACAGTCAGGCACCCCAGGAGACAATGTTTCAATCAAATAATAAGAATTGCCTCAATCCCACCTGCCAGAGGGGAGGGAAACCTCTTACATCTCTGACGCATGCACATTGTGAGCAAAAGCCCAACAAAGGATGACTAATCAGTCATTTCTCAAATCAACATGTTAATGCTCTTCAGGGCACACTGACAAGACAGTAGGAATCTATCAAGTCAACATTTGACTTCTCTATTTCTCAGCAGTCCAACGCTTGGGAGGTCTGCTATGATATGAAAGCACTGGACACAGTGTTCTGAGACGATCCATTTGTATGTGCACATCTAAGCCACACAATCAGGATCTGTTCATAAACAGTGGCGGAAGTTAGTATATGAAACAATAACTATAAACAAACAAACACCTTCTGATCAACAAAAACATCAACTGACAACGGCACAACAACTGGAATGCATCCAGTGAGCTTTTCATTCAGCTCCAGAGGAACACCCCACGCGCACACAGACACCGACACAAAAAACCCTGTGCATACCAGACACAAGATTGCATTCCAACTCTGTAATGAAAGGAGATTGCAACCTCCGGAGCGTCCCCGCTCGGAGTTACCACCCCGCATGACTCCCGCGGTTGGAGGAGTCACATTTGTCTTCCCAACAAGGGGAGAGTGAGTCAGGTTTATTACTTTGGGGAGCAGGGTCCTTGCCTTTATCTCCCCGAAAAAGCCTCATTATTATCGCCGCCTTGAAATTTACGGCCGCGGCCTGGAAGGAGCGAGCAGAGCACAGGGCTGTCATCTCGCACCTCTGGCGATGCATTATTGATAGATGTGTACTCCAATCATTCAGTGTGTACGCCAGCCGTATTTCAGCTGTGCCGCGCCACAGAGGTCCTCGGAGAGGCATGTGCCAACGTATCTCTCCATCTGTCTCTGAGCCGCGTTGGGCATGGGGGGGGGCAAGGGGGGGGGCAAGGGTGGGGGGGGCAAGGTGAGTTTGAGAGGAAGGAGAGAGAAATTGAGATGAAGAGAGAAAGGTAGATGGAAGAGACAGAATAAGAAGTGTAGAAGAGAGAAGAAGAGGAGGAGGAGAAGAGGGAAGAGGAGGGGTAAAGAGGCAGGAGAGGGAAGAGGAGGGGTAAAGAGGCAGGAGAGGAGGAGGAGAAGAGGAGTAGTGTAGAGGAGGAGTAAAGAGGCCGAAGAAGAGGAGAAGTGAAGAGGCAGAAGAGGGAAGAGGAGGAGTGAAGAGGAGAAGAGGAGAGCAGAGGAGGAGTGAAGAGTGAAGACGAGAAGAGGAGGAGTGAAGAGGAGGTGTGAAGACGAGAAGAGGAGGTGTGAAGACGAGAAGAGGAGGAGTGAAGAGGAGGTGTGAAGAGGAGGAGTGAAGAGGAGGTGTGAAGACGAGGAGTGAAGAGGAGGAGTAAAGAGGAGGTGTGAAGACGAGAAGAGGAGGAGTAAAGAGGAGGTGTGAAGACGAGGAGAGGAGGAGTAAAGAGGAGGTGTGAAGACGAGGAAAGGAGGAGTAAAGAGGAGGTGTGAAGACGAGGAGAGGAGGAGTGAAGAGGAGGTGTGAAGACGAGGAGAGGAGGAGTGAAGACGAGGAGTAAAGAGGAGGTGTGAAGAGGAGAAGTGAAGACGAGAAGAGGAGGAGTAAAGAGGAGGTGTGAAGACGAGGAGTACTCCTCAGACTAATGTTCAAACTCAAAAGATTGCATTTGATATATCACTGTTAAAGTGGTGATAGAGTAGTGGCTGAAGACATGGCATGCAAAAAGTCATGGGTTCGACTCCTGACAACCACATTGTGCCTTTTAGCATGACAATTAAAGGTCAACTATGCTACGTTTTTCAGTTAATCAATTCATTCCATACTGTTGTATATGATTAAAGGTAAACTGTGCAATGTTTTTCAGTTAATCAATTCGTTCCATACTGTTATATATGATTAAATGAGTCAATACCGGTCGAACGATGTTTTTTCAGCCGCCCTAGTGGTCTGTAGCGGTAGAACCATGCTTGCAATTTCAGGAGGCCTCGGGCACGCACCCATGCTCTACTCCAGGAAGTGTCATGTAAAGTCTCATGAAAAGGCACGGCAGACTGACCGATTGAGGAGTTTTGTCAAATATACAAGCTAAAGCTGTAGGGGAAGCTCTGCAGAGAAATATGCAAGCATAAAACGAGCAAAAACGAAAAGCGAAAGCGAAACCGACAATGAAATCGCCAATCCTGGATAGTTTCCCTTTAAAGAAAAAAGCTTTTCTTTAACAACAAGCATGGCATTTAACCCCAAGTAGATTGGCCATGCAATTAATAATAAAGTCAGAGTTTAGCTGTGTATGTGGAATGTTAGTAAACCCCACTCCCCGACACCTCACGAGCGCTGCTGGCATGAAAGCTAGAAGGCTGGGCTTTTAGCTGGATTGTTAGCACGCTCGAATCCTGATCCGAGGTGCTGCTGTTTCGCGGGTTCGAGTCCGGGCGTGTGCAGGGCTGGACCGCGGGGGTTTAACACAACGCAAGTTACATTAACTGCCATTGTATCTCCCCGTGTCTTTCTGGTAAAACTGAAATGAAGTTTGATTATAGTCATACCAACTCACTAATTTGCCCCAACATGCTAATAGCAAGTCATCGATTGTGACAATATCACATGCAGAACTCCTCCCAGCTTTCCTAGGAGTAGTGTACAGTAGTCAAGAGCTTCCACTAGAGAAGTCCCCTGCAGATAACAGCTCAAGCAAGAGACAAGGCTGGCAAAAGATGAAGAACTCAAGAGGCAAGGCTGGCAAAAGATGAAGAACTCAAAAGGATGTGTTCATTTTTAAAACGTTTAAGACTGAACGACAGCCAAAAATGATTAAAAAACAAAGTACGAGTATGTTCACAATTATTTTGTCAGTCTGCTACATGACTTCTCTTTCAAAATTTCATTACACAGAACGAACCCTTCTTTTGTTTTCCCCCTAAGCTAAAAGTCGATCGTTAACTGTGAGGTTTTGAAATTCGATCTTATTTGTAACTCAATGCTCACAAATTCTCTCGATGTTGACTGAAGTGATACATTGATCGCAGCAATTGTATAAATGTTTTTACGTTTAGTGTTACAGCAGATTTCCCCATGTAAAGGATTATCTGACAAGGACTGTCAGACACATTTGGAGAAACAGTTGAGCCAGATTTAGACAGAAACATCATGTCCAGTGTGACTTTTGGTGAGATGAACCCAACAGCCAGCCGTAGCGCACAGGGA
>NC_085000.1:34941442-35008942 GCF_963854185.1 Sardina pilchardus | reverse complement strand
GGGGCCTTAGAGCAGAGTAGTGCAGGGGCCTTAGAGCAGAGTAGTGCAGGGGCCTTAGAGCAGAGCAGTGCAGGGGCCTTAGAGCAGAGCAGTGCAGAGTAGTGCAGGGGCCTTAGAGCAGAGCAGAGTAGTGCAGGGGCCTTAGAGCAGAGCAGAGTAGTGCAGGGGCCTTAGAGCAGAGCAGTGCAGGGGCCTTAGAGCAGAGTAGTGCAGGAGCCTTAGAGCAGAGTAGTGCAGGGGCCTTAGAGCAGAGCAGAGTAGAGCAGGGGCCTTAGAGCAGAGCAGAGTAGTGCAGGGGCCTTAGAGCAGAGTAGTGCAGGGGCCTTAGAGCAGAGTAGTGCAGGGGCCTTAGAGCAGAGTAGTGCAGGGGCCTTAGAGCAGAGTAGTGCAGGGGCCTTAGAGCAGAGTAGTGCAGGGGCCTTAGAGCAGAGCAGAGTAGTGCAGGGGCCTTAGAGCAGAGCAGAGTAGAGCAGGGGCCTTAGAGCAGAGCAGTGCAGGGGCCTTAGAGCAGAGCAGAGTAGTGCAGGGGCCTTAGAGCAGAGCAGTGCAGGGGCCTTAGAGCAGAGCAGAGTAGTGCAGGGGCCTTAGAGCAGAGCAGAGTAGTGCAGGGGCCTTAGAGCAGAGTAGTGCAGGGGCCTTAGAGCAGAGTAGTGCAGGGGCCTTAGAGCAGAGCAGAGTAGTGCAGGGGCCTTAGAGCAGAGTAGTGCAGGGGCCTTAGAGCAGAGCAGAGTAGTGCAGGGGCCTTAGAGCAGAGCAGAGTAGTGCAGGGGCCTTAGAGCAGAGTAAGCAGAGTAGTGCAGGGGCCTTAGAGCAGAGCAGAGTAGTGCAGGGGCCTTAGAGCAGAGTAGTGCAGGGGCCAGTGTGAGGCCCTCTGAGGCAGGAGTTCAGGGGGGAGAGGCGGGGCATTATTGTTAAGGGCATTAAGTGTGCAATGTGTGCGGTTGTTAAGGGCATTAAGTGTGCAATGTGTGCGGTTGTTAAGGGCATTAAGTGTGCAATGTGTGCGGTTGTTAAGGGCATTAAGTGTGCAATGTGTGCGGTTGTTAAGGGCATTAAGTGTGCAATGTGTGCGGTTGTTAACGGTTTTAAGTGTAGAATGTGTGCGGTTGTTAAGGGCATTAAGTGTACAATGTGTGCGGTTGTTAAGGACTTTAAGTGTGCAATGTGTGCTGTTGTTAAGGGCATTAAGTGTAGAATGTGTGCGGTTGTTAAGGGTTTTAAGTGTACAATGTGTGCGGTTGTTAAGGGCATTAAGTGTGCAATGTGTGCGGTTGTTAAGGGTTTTAAGTGTGCAATGTGTGCGGTTGTTAAGGGCATTAAGTGTGCAATGCATGCGGTTGTTAAGGGCATTAAGTGTGCAATGTGTGCGGTTGTTAAGGGTTTTAAGTAATCCCCCCCATTAGTGCACAAACATAGTCCCAATCATTTCAACTGATTGAGCTGTTAAAAGAAACATTTGTATATATTTGTTATACAGAATGTTCTAAAGCTGTAAATGTGCTGATCTGAGCCAAGACAAACAGATAGATCCAAAGATACTTTATTCGTCCCAAGGGAAATGTTAGCTTTCCCTATCCTGTAGTGGGATCATGTCAGTAGAGATAAAGAGAGGAGCCTTTTTAAAGGTGTAAATAACAGCAGTCTTACTAACAAATGTGAAAACGCCAAAAAAGCAGCGGCTTGAAATGTTGACTGGTGATGTCAGGACCTTTGCTGGGTTACTGGAATGAAAAGAATGAATTAGTGCGACTGGATTGTGCTTGATTTAGTGCGACTGGACTGTGCTGAGCTCCTGACGGACCGTGTTGGACAGATACAATAGAGATCTCTATAAAAGGTTCTTTTCATATCATAGATAAGTGGTGGGTATTACCGTAGTAATTAAGAACACAGAGCATAATGGTGCTCTCACACATACATTAAGGAGTAGGAAACCATTCATATGTGTTCCGTAATTCACTTACAATAGTACAACAATAAATGTGTAGGAAACCATTCGTGTGTGTTCCGTAATTAATCTACATCATACAAAATCAGACATGCAAATAATAAAAAAAAAAAAAAAAACAGTAACATTGCTTACACTGTTCTTTCTGAACATGAGAGGGGTAGAGAGAGAGAGAAAGAGAATTAGAAAGAGAGAGAGAAAGAGAGAGAGAAAGAGAGACAGAGAGAGAAAGAGAGAAAGACAAGGTCTGCTGCAGTGGAAGTACGTGGCCAGATGTCTATTGTGCGCCTCATTGGCTTCCCAGATCAGGTCCAATCTGAGTCAGAAATTGTTTGGATAATTGACCCTCGGAGTGAACATATTTCAATATCTCAAGCCTGATTGGCTGGGTAATATTGAATAAAGTACAAAATGTGCCGTTTGCATTCCGATTTGCTTTATAGTTGATCCCAGAGATGTTTATTCATCACTATTGGTTTATATTCAGTTGGACATGGAAGAGATGGGGGCAGCCTGCCTGCCTGCCTGCCTGCCTGGTTATGGATGGCCGTGGTTATTGACATGCTAAGAGCTGTAGTGGTAAACCCTCCATCACGTACTGAACCCTCCATCACGATACTAAGCCCTCCATCACGATACTAAACCCTCCATCACGATACTAAGCCCTCCATCACGATACTAAGCCCTCCATCACGATACTGAACCCTCCATCACGATACTAAGCCCTCCATCACAATACTAAACCCTCCATCACGATCATGATACTGAACCCTCCATCACGATACTAAGCCCTCCATCACGCACCATGAATACGCGCAGCGGCTCATTAATAGAGACACAAGGGACGGGATCTGAAAAACGCTCCCTGAAGCGTTTTGCCGCGTTTAGCCACATTTGGCCCGCTGAAGCACAGCAGCTCTGGCAAGGGGAAGTTGAAAGAGCTCTTCAGAGTTGTGGGGGAGTGGCTGTCTGCTGTAACTGGTGGTCTCCTGGGCTGCCCTTCTGCCAAGAGTTTACTGATAATGACCTTCTCTCCAGGCTTCCCCTCAGACGAGCCACAGCTGAACACGCAGGGCTCCCCTCAGACTAGCCAGCTGAGCACTTTTGGAGGAGGGTGATGCAAGCAGAGCTCATTCAGAGACACTTGAGAAATCGCACTGAGAAATGAGTGGGGGAGAGAGATGTCAGCCAGGGGGCGCTATGAGCTCTTAGTGATAACAGTTTCAGATGTTATTTGAGCTCTTAATGATAATAGTTTCAGATGATATCTGAGCTCTTAGTAATAACAGTTTCAGATGTTATCTGAGCTCTTAGTGATAACAGTTTCAGATGTCATCGGACCATTTTGCTGCATTCATGCACATTGCAGTCCCAAACCAAGAAATTGGAAAAACTGTTGAGGGACGAAGATCATACAGGTGCATCTCTAAACATGAGAATGTCATCATGGAGAAGTTCACTGCCCTTCCCAGACTGAGAGGTGAACTGCTCTGGAAACTTAATAAGCCAATCAGACCTCTTCTCAGGTCAACATGTCTGTAGTTTTAATTCCTAATTCCAGTACCTCTGATGGAGGACCTTTTATTGTCATGACTAATGAGCTGTAAACCGAAATCATCGAGATTAAGATCATCAAAATTAAAGGGAAGTTCACACTTAGAACTACAAGAGGCTTGGAAGAGGTCATTTTATGTGTAATGAATTTGGAATGTATGGAAGTTTCACTTTTTAAAATAAATTATGAAAATGAGAAATATTTTCCACAATATTCTAATTGAATTGAGATGCACTTGTGTGTTTATTGAGCTCTATCTAGGACTTGGAATGCCAAGTACTTGTATTGTCAAATATCTTTTCATTTCAATTTGTTTTGATGCTGTGTTATAACAGTGTTTGATGCTGTGTATATTGAATTCTTGACATTTGTGTGACCAAGTTTTTTGCAATATACTGAGCAATATTGCATTCAATTAAAAAATAGTTCAAATTATAAATATAATTTGTTACCTCTGAAAACATGGTGTCAATCAAATATTTTAAAAAGATATTTTAACATCTGTTTTCAAAGGTCATTATGAACCATGTTATTGTATGTTATACAGTATGCTATTGTAATTTGGATGTGAGAAGATCATTCAAAAAGCACACATGCTATGGGTGGGATAGGGTAATTCTGTGTATCAGAATAAATACTGTAGATGCTATGGGTGGGATAGGGTAATTCTGTGTATCCGAATAGATAGATGCTATGGGTGGGATAGGGTAATTCTGTGTATCAGAATAAATACATGTAGATGCTATGGGTGGGATAGGGTAATTCTGTGTATCAGAATAAATACTGTAGATGCTATGGGTGTGGTACCAGGAGCTGGAGTGCGGCCTTGTTGTCCCTGCAAGGTTGCCATGGTCGTTGCCATCAACAGGCACAGGCAAGACGCAGGACACAATGTACAATTGAAAGAGGGTGGGAATAGTGCACTTCCATGAATAGTTCAGGGGGGGACGTTTGGAATTGAATTTACGCAGATTCTGTAGAATGTCCCATATACAGTATGTGTGTTGGGTGGACTACGCACACATGTAAACGCACAGGACACAATGGTGAGCTGGGCTATGCACACGTGTAAACGCACAGGACACAATGGTGAGCTGGGCTATGCACACGTGTAAACGCACAGGACACAATGGTGAGCTGGGCCATCTGCTGCCGTGCTCATGGTGATCCGTCCGACCCACGGCCGGGGGGGGGGGGGGGTATTTACTGTCTGCTCAGTGACATGTGGGGGAACAGACTGGAAACCAAATGGCAGGACATATGCAACACACGCCGGATCAATTCGCTAAACAGCCACACTAACTCAAAACAACAGCCGTGCAATTATGCAACACGTGAGCTTCAAGTCCAGAGTGATCTGCAAAACAGCCACACTAGTCCAGAGTGATCTGCTGATGCCACACTAGTCCAGAGTGACCTGCAAAACAGCCACACTAGTCCAGAGTGATCTGCTGATGCCACACTAGTCCAGAGTGATCTGCTGATGCCCGTGGCTCATGGTGGCCCTGGCATGAAGGCTTGTCTAAACAGTCCTATACTGTTCTCTTGTCTAAGCACTCCTAGATTGTTGTCTTGTCTAAGCACTCCTAGATTGTTGTCTTGTCTAAGTACTACTGTAAGTAGGTTGGTGGGTCTGGCTACTGTGTCTGTGTACCAGCTGCTAGCTGAGCCCGCACAGCAGTTGCTGAGATATCAGGTGCCACCTCCTCTAATATCCCTGATGTGTGATGAACAGCAACAGGAACAGGTGACTCAACCGGAAAAGTGTGGGGCTAACAGTCCCCGAGTGGATCATTTAAAAACTTTTGTCTGTGCTGTATTCCTGCTCTCCTCTCCTCTTCTCCTCCTGTGCTGTATTCTTCTTCTCTTCTCTTCTCTTCTCTTCCTGTGCTGTATTCCTCTTCTCTTCTCTTCTCTTCTCCTCCTGTGCTGTATTCCTCTCCTCTTCTCTCCTCTTCTCCTCCTGTGCTGTATTCCTCTTCTCTCCTCTTCTCCTCCTGTGCTGTATTCCTCTCCTCTTCTCTTCTCTTCCTGTGCTGTATTCCTCTTCTGTTCTCTTCTCTTTTCTTCTCTTCCTGTGCTGTATTCCTTTTCTCTTCTCTTTTCTTCTCTTCTTTTCTCTTCTCTTCCTGTGCTGTATTCCTCTTCTCTTCTCTCCTCTTCTCTTCCTGTACTGTATTCCTGCTCCTCTTCTCCTGTGCTGTATTCCTCTCCTCTCCTCTTCTCTTCTCTTCTCTTCTCTTCTCTTCTCTTCTCTTCTCTTCTCTTCTCTTCTCTCCTCTTCTCCTGTGCTGTATTCCTGCTTCTCAGGACAGAGTTGATGCTCTTTACAGTCTTTCATGAAAAGCTGGATAATGACCATGTGTTGTACTTCTGGACTGAAGGTACTCTTAAGCTTTTGAATGGTGAGCTGTGGCAATATAATGAGTATTAAAGATGCCTAGTACAGGATCTAACGGGCCGCGTACGTGCCCCCTTATTGCTGGCTTCAGGGGGACCCGGCACCAACGACCTGAGACCCCAGAAGCCAGCAGCTCTGGCTGAGTTCTACCACAGTTCTAAAGTTCTGGCTGAGTTCTACCACAGTTCTAAAGTTCTGGCTGAGTTCTACCACAGTGCTGAGGCACAGTGCCACCCTCAAGTGAGAACAACCTGCACCACAGACACACACACACACACACACACACACACACACACACACACACACACACACACACACACACACACACACACACACACACACACACACAGTGCCACCCTCAAGTGAGAACAACCTCAGAAGATACTTTCAGAAGATACTTTCACCTGCACTACAGTTTCTAATCCAGTGAAGTGTGTTTGAGATGCTAGCTTTACTGTGTTTCTAATCCAGTGAAGTGTGTTTGAGATGCTAGCTTTACTGTGTTTCTAATCCAGTGAAGTGTGTTTGAGATACTAGCTTTACTGTGTTTGTATTCCAGTGATGTGTGTTTGAGATACTAGCTTTACTGTGTTTGTATTCCAGTGAAGTGTGTTTGAGATGCTAGCTTTACTGTGTTTGTATTCCAGTGAAGTGTGTGTGAGATGCTAGCTTTACTGTGTTTGTATTCCACGAGGAACGTTTTCCTCTCATTCAGTCGCAGTCATTACCACCTGATGATTCCTCATCGCCTGTCACATTGCATTCACCTTTCAAAAGAGACAAATCTGAAAGAGAAAATTAAATATTATCTCTGGACTGAACTCTGTCATATTAATCGTCTGTCTGTGATATGCTCTGACAATGAGAGATAAAGCAAGGCACATGATAGATAGTCCACACATTGCCATCTAAGACATCAAAAACACAAACAAATGCCATCTTAAAACAAGCTTCAGATTAGCTGTCATTACCAGCCATCATTTCAACTATCAGCCGCCATCTTCTTCAATCCCCACAGCTGCCAAAGAGTCCGACATGTCCATGCCTGTCCACTCAAATGGAGATCTAGCTGCCCCCACGTTTAATCATATCTGTAATGAAGGCAATGCATCATGCTTCTGTCAGCTCCATGTAGATGTGACTGCAAGGGTGTGTAAGACTGGCTCTGATAGACGATCTGTGGGATGCGTAGCGACACATGTCTGTGTAGAGGAGCCTATGCGCTCCTTCATGTCTCTGATATGCCAGTGTGTCCCTGTGTTATTGCTCCCCCCCCCATATGTCACTGTGTGTCAGTGTGTCTCTGTGTTATTGCTCTCCCCCCATTTCAGAGCAGTCATCAACTACCACGCTTGGGTGCTTCTGGTAATTACTTCTCCCCCCCCCCCCCCCCCCCCCCCCACCCCTCTCCAGGACGAGACACAACTCGCAATCGTGGGGAGAACGAGACTAGTCACCATGGACACTACACAGTAGAATGACCAACAGAGGACCGGTCACCATGGACACTACACAGTAGTATGACCAACAGAGGACCGGTCACCATGGACACTACACAGTAGAATGACCAACAGAGGACCGGTCACCATGGACACTACACAGTAGTATGACCAACAGAGGACCGGTCACCATGGACACTACACAGTAGAATGACCAACAGAGGACCGGTCACCATGGACACTACACAGTAGAATGACCAACAGAGGACCGGTCACCATGGACACTACACAGTAGAATGACCAACAGAGGACCGGTCACCATGGACACTACACAGTAGAGTGACCAGAGGACCGGTCACCATGGACACTACACAGTAGAATGACCAACAGAGGACCGGTCACCATGGACACTACACAGTAGAGTGACCAGAGGACCGGTCACCATGGACACTACACAGTAGAGTGACCAACAGAGGACTGGTCACCATGGACACTACACAGTAGAGTGACCAGAGGACTGTGTTCATGGGGGCTTTACTTGGAGGTAGTGAAAATTAGATACGATTTTCTACATTTTTTAGGCATACAATAGAATATTGAAGTTTTACAGTGCTATCAGTTCTGCTGAATAGTGCTATCAATTCTGCTGAATCAACTGCTCTGTTGTGCTCTTTAACAATACTGTGGACACATCTAGCACACAAAGAGCCCCCCCACCTCCCCCATCATTATGTGAAGCTGATTGAGTCCCGTGGCTGCATTTCTATAGGGTCATGGCTGGTAATCAAATGGCAGTTTATCTGCATTCCTCCACAGTTTAGCGCCTGAAAGGCACAGATGGTTTCATGAAGAAGTGATGATCTGCAAATACACCAAAACACTTGAGTTCAGCGTATTCATTAGAGTTCTCCCAGCACAAGAGGAGCATCCACGTGGAATAGGGACAGAGAGCTAAAACACAGCCTGAGCTTTGGGTTCCTATCTGAAGACAAGTGCTATTAACCCCTCGTGTACTGTACATGGATCTGTTTCCAGATCAGTGTTGAGCAGAGAGGGAGGAGCCACTGGAGAAGCTGCTAGTGTGCACAGCACAGATAAAGCTGGAGCAGGTCTTTAACGGGCCGCACACACACACACACACATCAGCGCCAATCAGAACCAGTGCTGGAGAAGACCTGCGTCTGTTCCCCCAAACAGATGATTGTGTCTTGAGTGTGAGACTGGCCCCATGGTCAGGGCTGCCACATTGGCGCTGGTGAAAGGAGCCGCAAATGTGTGTCGGCCCGATAAATCTGGTGTGTGTTTGCAGCCGCCGATGGAACACGAAGCAGCAGAGGCGTTTGGATGGAGCGCTGTGTTCCCAAGCCTGGCCCTTGAGGAGGAGTCATTACTACCCCCCCCCCCCCCCCACACACACACACACACACACACACACACACGGGGGAAGAGTCATTACTATTCTCCCCCCTCCCCCCCCCCACACACACAGACACAGACAGACACACATACACACACACATGGGGAAAAGTCATTACTATTCTCTCTCTATTACTGCACACTGGTCTCTCTATTACTGCACACTGGTCTCTCTGTTACTGCACACTGGTCTCTCTGTTACTGCACACTGGTCTCTCTATTACTGCACACTGGTCTCTGTTACTGCACACTGGTCTCTCTGTTACTGCACACTGGTCTCTATTACTGCACACTGGTCTCTGTTACTGCACACTGGTCTCTGTTACTGCACACTGGTCTCTGTTACTGCACTCTGGTCTCTGTTACTGCACACTGGTCTCTCTGTTACTGCACTCTGGTCTCTGTTACTGCACACTGCTCTCTCTCTGTTACTGCACACTGGTCTCTATTACTGCACACTGGTCTCTCTGTTACTGCACACTGGTCTCTATTACTGCACACTGGTCTCTCTGTTACTGCACACTGGTCTCTATTACTGCACATTGGTCTCTATTACTGCACACTGGTCTCTCTGTTACTGCATACTGGTCTCTGTTACTGCACACTGGTCTCTCTGTTACTGCACACTGGTCTCTGTTACTGCACACTGGTCTCTCTGTTACTGCACACTGGTCTCTATTACTGCACCCTGGTCTCTGTTACTGCACACTGGTCTCTCTATTACTGCACACTGGTCTCTATTACTGCACACTGGTCTCTCTGTTACTGCACACTGGTCTCTATTACTGCACACTGGTCTGCGTTACTGCACACTGGTATCTCTCTTACTGCACACTGGTCTCTATTACTGCACACTGGTCTCTGTTACCGCACACTGGTCTCTATTACTGCACACTGGTCTCTGTTAGGGCACACTGGTCTGTGTTACTGCACACTGGTCTCTCTCTGTTACTGCACACTGGTCTCTCTATTACTGCACACTGGTCTCTATTACTGCACACTGGTCTCTCTATTACTGCACACTGGTCTCTATTACTGCACACTGGTCTCTGTTACTGCACACTGGTCTCTGTTACTGCACACTGGTCTCTGGTTGTTGCCAGTCTGGACTGATTGATGTGCTCTGTTGACTCTCATCTCTTCTATCTGATCTCTGATTTGGTGTCTCACTTCTGGTTTCTGAGTGAGTTATAAATAATGATAGAAGACAAATCAGTGAGTCTACGTCCCTACCCTGTCTGTCTGATTATATGGGACTGTGTGTGTGTGCGTGCGTGCGTGCGTGCGTGCGTGCGTGCGTGCGTGCGAGTGTGTGTGAGTGTGTGAGTATGTGTGTTTGCCTACTGTTCAGCTGTGGATTTCAGACTCTCATATGGCTTTTAACGCCTGACCCAGATAAATGACACTGTGACGGCAGAAACAAGTCAGACTCTCTTTTCCTTTTCCCCTCCCCTGGGTCCCCCCCCTCTCCTCCTCTCTCCTCCTCTCTCCTCCTCTCCTCCTCTCTCCTCCTCTCTCCTCCCCCCCCCTCTCCTCCTCCTCCTCTCTCCCCCCCCCTCTCCTCCTCTCTCCTCCTCCTCTCCTCCTCTCTCCTCCCCTCTCCTCCTCTCTCCTCCTCTCCTCTTCCTCTCTCCTCCTCTCCTCTTCCTTCGTCTCTCATCTGTCCCTCTCTCCTCCTCTCTCCTCCTCTCCTCCTCTCCTCTTCCTCTCTCCTCCTCTCTCCTCCTCTCTCCTCCTCTCCTCTCCTCCTCTCTCCTCCTCTCTCCTCCTCTCCTCTTCCTCTCTCCTCCTCTCTCCTCCTCTCTCCTCCCCTCTCCTCCTCTCTCCTCCTCTCTCCTCCTCTCCTCTTCCTCTCTCCTCCTCTCTCCTCCTCTCTCCTCCTCTCTCCTCCTCTCCTCCTCTCTCCTCCCCTCTCCTCCTCTCCTCCTCCTCTCTCCTCCTCTCCTCTTCCTTCGTCTCTCATCTGTCCCTCTCTGTGTACATGTCCTCCAGTCTCTCTGGACCTCTCTCTCTCCTCAGGCTCTCTCTCACACACACACACACACACACACACACACACACACACACACACACACACTCACTCACTCACTCACTCACTCACTCACTCACTCACTCACTCACTCACACACACACACACACACACTCACTCACTCACTCACTCACTCACTCACTCACTCACTCACTCACTCACTCACACACACACACACTCACTCACTCACTCACTCACTCACTCACTCACTCACTCACTCACTCACTCACTCACTCACTCACACACACACACACACACACACACACACACACACACACACACACTCACTCACTCACTCACTCACTCACTCACTCACTCACTCACTCACTCACTCACTCACTCACTCACACTCACTCACTCACTCACTCACTCACTCACTCACTCACACACACTCACACACACACACACACACACACACACACACACACACACACACACACACACACACACACACACACACACACACACACACACACACACACACACACACACACACACACACACACACGTCCAGCTCTTGGGGACGTCTTTCACTTCTCTTCCGTGTTAATTACTCTTCTGATGTGATTCTCAACAGGGTCAGTCTCTCTATTTACTGCCGTCTTCTCACATCATTTGAAGTTGTTGGTTAACAAGTCAGATCAGTTGGGATGAGATTTAGCACTTGGGCTCACACACACACACACACACACACACACACACACACACACACACACACACACTTGGGTAACAAGTCAGATCAGTTGGGATGAGATGTAGCACTTGGGCTGCACTGCTGAAGAGCAGCCAGGACTTCCAAATCAAGCTCTTCATTTCCCCTGCACGGCTGCGTCCGCTCGCTGATGTAGCCTGCCCTCTAGGGGCCGGAGGAGGTAAGACTCCACGTATAGATCTCAGATGGATGATCATTCCATATGTGCGCCCACGCTGCTTTAGCTAGTGTGAGTTGAGAGTTAATGGTGCTGCTTTAGTTAGTGTGCTTTGAGAGTTAATGAGTTAATGGTGCTGCTTTAGTTAGTGTGAGTTGAGAGTTAATGGTGCTGGAGCTGCTTTAGTTAGTGTGAGTTGAGAGTTAATGAGTTAATGGTGCTGCTTTAGCTGGTGTGAGAGTGCTGGAGCTGCTTTAGTTAGTGTGAGTTGAGAGTTAATGGAGCTGCTTTATTTAGTGTGAGTTGAGAGTTAATGAGTTAATGGTGCTGGAGCTGCTTTAGTTAGTGTGAGTTGAGAGTTAATGGTGCTGCTTTAGTTAGTGTGAGAGTGCTGCAGCTGCTTTAGTTAGTGTGAGTTGAGAGTTAATGGGAGAGAATGCGGGAGCTGCTTAACATCACTATCAGCACTGGTTCCTTTTTGATCTATTTTAGTCGGGCACTTTTGATGCAGCATCTCAGACTCCTCTGAAGGTCCCGGCAGGCCGTTGGGTCTCAGAGGGTTGTCATCCTGCCAATCAGCCCCACCCCCCCACCGCCAGCACCACTGTTGCCGTGGGAACATCACTCTTGATGTCAGTCCCCGGTAATGCATGGGAGAGTTTGACCTTGTGTGCCTCTTGCTTCCCGTGTTATTTGTCCTTTAGCGTGTCACCAGCCTTCCTGTGAGTGTGACAGTAAAAGTCATTTACCGCACGCGGCTCCAGCCTCTCCGCTGACAGGTAGAGAGCTCTGCTGACGAGCCTCACGCTGACTGCAGCGCAGGTGTCTCAGACACGGGGCCGCGTCGCAAAAAACAAACACACTGACATGCATTTGCATCATAAACGGAAACCTTACGCTGAAGTGTTTGACACAACTGCTGAGACACATTATTGTAAATAATAAATGACAGAATAAAATATTTAAATTGAAATGGACGGATGAAAGTGAGACAACAAACGTTTGAAAACAGAAAATAAACAGTGGAGTTTTGCGATGCATCAAGACTCATTTCTTCAATGGCGTTTTGTCTTAAGGGATTCCTGTGGGATTTCTAGAAGAGTGACACAATGAATCATGTGTCCTACTTTTGTGTGCTGGTTGTGTGGACGCGCTGGCTGGTGTCAGTGGGTGGTGAATCTGTTGAATCTGTAGGGAGATGCGACTCTGTGCTGTCTGTCTGCTGTTGTTCCAGTGCAGAGGATTACAGAAATCCTTGTTAGACATCACAAACTTTTGACTCGTCCCCTGGAAACCAGCGCCTGTGTGTGTGTGTGTGCGTGTGTGTGTGTGTGTGTGTGTGTGTGTGTGTGTGTGTGTTTGCTCCAGGGGGCTGGTGTGGTATGTGAGCAGTCTCCTTCCTTCTCTTGTTCTGCACCAGTCGCATGGACAGAGCCAGAGCGCGGACTCAGATGCAGCTGTTGCTCAACATGCTTCAGTGATAGAATACACGGGTCAAATGAAAACACTCGTTTTAAGAGCAGAAAAAGGAACTGGGAATATGTGAGAAGCGTGTGATAAATTATTCAGCTTCTGGAGGAAACAAAGATCTATCTTGGAAAAAAAACAGCCTGGCATATTGATTCTGCCTTTTCCACAGCGCTTGTAGTGTTTGGTTAAGATGCGTTCCATTTTAGGAGTGTTCATACATCATTTGAAGACTGCAGGGGCAATCCTGGGGAATACACACACTGAGATGAATTCATTAAGCTCCAGCCGGATCTCTCCGTGCCTATGTGGCCAGGGGCCGCCCAGATTACACATCACCAGCCAATGTGTTGGAATTAAACAGCATTCCCACTCACGGCTACCCTCTGCTTACAGCTGTCATGGAGAGCATGGAATTCCAATCATGGTTAAAAGAAAGCTTTTTCCACCACGCTGAATTGTGTAACTCATTGCAATTCCTGTTACTTGGACATTTTATAATGAGTATTAGATCAGAGAAGTAATGTCATGGCCTTCTTTTTGTGGTTCTGTAAAAAGCCTGAGGCTCAATTCACACTGTTCACATTGTTTCAGTTATTCCAACGAGGGATCACCTTCTACACTTGAGTTGGTTGCTGTTGCTGACCCTCAAATCATCCCTCCTTTTAAGCACCTTCAATATCACACGGCAGGTTGGCGTGGTGCACTCCTGCATGTAAATGTGTCCGTGGAAGAGTCCCTCTGGGTGGGAGCGCTAGCCTGCTGGCGCCGTGAGAGAGCGGACTTCCACAGCCGCACACACACTACGGCATTTTAACTGCGGCCGAGCGCGAGCCCCGCGCAGCCATTCCGAGAGTGCCATCGACACGCGCGCGAATCAATCGGCTGTGTTTCAATTAAAGTCAGATTAAGTGACAACAGTTCTGGCACAGTCCATGTAATTACAGGCAAGCTGTTCTGCAAAGAGATAAACTGCCGCTTATGGGAGCAGCCGCTAATTGGAATTCCTCCCCCTGCTTGTGTTTTTCCTAACCAACAAGATGAAATTATACATTTACAGAGTGTAATTTTCTGACATTGTTTAATCACTGTGCGCAGCTTGGCTCAGGGGGTCACGGATGAGAGTTCTCATGCACGGGGACAGCGTGCGTGCAGTGTGTGGGCTAAACGTGTCTGATTTCCACCGCTTCAGTGAGCTGTACATCTCTGCCTGGAAGGGTGCTAGAAACAGGATCTTACAACGCGAGCCGATAATCCTCAGGAGATGCGGAATTAAACCTTCAGATAGCCACACAATCTCTCAATGGCAAACTGACCTCGTGTGTGAGACGTGTTAGTCTTTCTGTTTTGCACGCTCGTTTCCAAATCCCCTCCTAATGAAATGTTAAGAAATAAATGTATTCATTCCCACACAAAGACAGAGAGGAGGATGAGAGGATGTTAAAGACGCTTCATTTGTCTGCCATCACTAATGTCATCTTAATTAGCGGTGATAAAGCACTGATTTTCTGTGCTATTACTTAATCACGTTTCGCCCCCCTGTTAGCGAGCACAGCGGCAGAGCGAGCGCTGGCACATTTCTCTTTCAGCTTTGCTTTACAAAAGTGTTTTATTCCCATAATTAACAGTGCAGTTCATCTGCAGGCCACGCTTTGATGCCACACTTGCGCTGATAGGATCATTACTGTTGTAATAGAGCTATCTGGCGCCCCAGGCCATTAACACAGCCATGAGAAACAGGGCCTTGTGCAGCTCCGTACTTCTGAGGGACACTCCCTCACATCCTGGTGCCCTCAGTAGCCACATTATCTCCCTCACAGCCCTGGTGCCCTCAGTAGCCACATTATCTCCCTCACATCCTGCTGCTCTCAGTCTCAGTAGCCACATTATCTCCCTCACATCCTGGTGCCCTCAGTAGCCACATTATCTCCCTCAGTAGCCACATTATCTCCCTCACATCCTGGTGGTGCCCTCAGTAGCCACATTATCTCCCTCAGTAGCCACATTATCTCCCTCACATCCTGCTGCTCTCAGTAGCCACATGATCTCCCCAAACCGCCATCTCCCAAAGCCCCACCTCTAAACACAAGGTCATGTCTGATTAAATCTTAGAGATGTAATCACTGATAACGCACCCAAACGACATTGTTTAAAGGAACAGTACTTCACCGTGTTTTCATATCAAACTATGTTATTCCCTTAATTAAGACGAGTTGATACATACCTTTCACGTTTCAATGCGTGCACTCACTGGCTCTGGCGCGCGGCGTAACTTTAATAGCATTTAGCTGGCCCAATGCATTCATTAGGATCCAACAGAGATGAAGTTAGAAGCGACCAAACACCTCCATGTTCTCCCTATTAAAATACAGTTACACGAGTAGTCATACGACCAAGTATGGTGGTGAGACAAAATAAAACGTGTTGCATTTCTAAGCAGGCAAAAGGGATAACTATATTGTGTGGCGGAATAACATTGGAGCACTTAGACTTAGTAATATCCTCACTCAGAGAATGGCTATAAAAAAAACTTGATTAAAAATGTCCATATCGAGCCCTGTAGTTGGGCATTTTGGATCTGAGAGGAAATATGTGTCACCAAGTCCCCCATAAATCTTCAAATGTAACCCCACCAATAGATTATTTAGAGGGCTTGCCTTTTCTGTAATTTAATTACAAATGGAAACGGCAGGAGTTACTGAATGCTACAGGGACTTTGTCTGGAATTGTGGGCTATTGTCAGATGAAACCAAAATTGTGTTCTTTGGCAAGAAACACTTTAGGTGGTGTTGGCATACTGTACGTACAGTAGATGAATGGCTACACTGGAAAAGCCCATGCCTGATAAGAATGACCTTGGTGAGGCTGTTTTTATCCCCAAAGGCCTTGGAACCTTATTAAGGTGCACAGCATCATGAGACCCAAGACGAACCTGAACACTTGCAGTGGGATCAATCTCTGGCAAGACACTAAAAGTGGGTCATGATTGGATCCCTCATCAGGCCAATGTTTGCATGCACACTAAAAGAACCATTACTGCCAATGATTGGGTCACTGGAATAATCAGTTGAAGGTGTAGGCTACATCAGAGGAATCAGACATATTGACAGATACCTACAGTACTGTAGGTTTGTTAAAGAGATTTTTCGTAAACCGATAGCGGCAGTAAACCGATAATGAGTAGGCCTATGTGTTTATTTAGTTGTTTATTTATCTGTTTATTTAGTCGACATGAGCACTTAATAAAGGAGCAGATAACTAAAGTAACACAATAATGATTCTTTTTTTAGGGTGCATGGAAATGCACTCAATGAACCAAAAACGTCCAAATCAAAGCAAAAATGGTTTGCTGGACATAAAATCCTGATTTTAGTCAACTTTAGCAGAGGTGCCAATAATTCTGGAGGGTACTGTACCCCAAGTGTGTTCCCTCAGTCCTGTGCAGAATGTGTTTCATATCTGAGACCCTCTCAGTCTTATGCAGAATGTGTTTCATATCTGAGACCCTCTCCTCAGTCCTGTGCAGAGTGTGTTTCATATCTGAGACCCTCTCAGTCCTGTGCAGAGTGTGTTTCATATCTGAGACCCTCTCAGTCCTGTGCAGAATGTGTTTCATATCTGAGAACCTCTCAGTCCTGTGCAGAATGTGTTTCATATCTGAGACCCTCTCCTCAGTCCTGCAGAATGTGTTTCATATCTGAGACCCTCTCCTCAGTCCTGCAGAATGTGTTTCATATCTGAGACCCTCTCAGTCTTATGCAGAATGTGTTTCATATCTGAGACCCTCTCCTCAGTCCTGCAGAATGTGTTTCATATCTGAGACCCTCTCAGTCTTATGCAGAATGTGTTTCATATCTGAGACCCTCTCAGTCCTGTGCAGAATATGTTTCATATCTGAGACCCTCTCCTCCTCAGTGCCGAGTGGGTCTATTGCGTAAGTGAGCCGCTCTCCTTCAGCCCCTCAGCAGCCACAGCCTGCTTCAAATGACCCTCGAAAGACTGAAGGATGAAAAACAAATCCAGCTCAATCTACTGACGACATGTGGTGCCATGCTGTGGTTTCTGTGTGTCTGGTGTCATTATTGTCATCATTACTGTGGACTAGTGGGCAGAGTGCGGTCCCTATGGCCCTGCAACACATGAAGCGTCCGTGAACTGGCATGATGTGGACAGTGCAACAGTGACATCTTGTGGTAGAAAGAGAGAGTGCTTATTAAATACACACTCAGAGCAAGTAAAGCAATAATGCTGCTGGTTCCATTTCTTATAGTCTTCAATTATTATCAGAAAAATACACAAGGCCAGTGAAAAAAGAATTAGGGCTTTATTACATGAACCATTCCAAAAAAAATACTGATTACTTAAAATTGTTCACATAAGTAAACACACACACACACACACACACACACACACACACACACACACACACACACACACACACACACACACACACACACACACACACACACACACACACACACACACACACACACACACAGGCCCAATCCCACTGCATAGTTTTAGAAATACAATTAATTCAATCAGCTAATCAATTGATCAAGTTCCATCCAGTATGTAGTCTTAAGCAGTTAATAGCTAGTCACGAGTGCTAGTCACATTTGCTGAAGTTGTAACTGCACTCTGCTGTCGGCCATGACTCCACTAGTTGTAACTGCACTCTGCCGTTGACTTCATAGTTGACGTTATCAAGTGCAGCCCATGTGTGATACGAGTGCACCAACCGTATTGATCAGTGATGTCAATGTCCAACCAGAGGGGGAAGAGGAGGACACAAGTCCACTGAGTCCCTGGACATCACAGAGCAGCGTAAAGAGCTTACACACACACACACACACACACACACACACACACACACACACACACACACACACACACACACACACACACACGTCCCTTGACATCACAGAGCAGTGAAAAGAGCTGACCCCCCCTTACACACACGCACGCACACAAACACACACACACACACACAGACACACAGATATCACACTGAGTCCCTGGACATCACAGAGCATCGTACAGAGTTGCCCCAGAAATCACATCTGTAACTGGCATCTGCAACCTAATGGCCTGTAAATTCTCCTCCAATTACCCCCCCCCCCCCTCCCCCTCCCCCTCCCCACCCCAGAGCAGTGGCCCAGCACTCCAGCAGGGCTGTGTTATCTAGGTGAACTGGCTTCTCACTGGCTACGCCAAAGTCTCCTCCTCTCACTCCTCCTACGCTGCGTCTCCTCATTGCTCCTAAGCCAGCACCTCCTCGTTGCTCCTAAGCCAGCACCTCCTCATTGCTCCTAAGCCAGCACCTCCTCATTCCTCCTAAGCCAGCACCTCCTCATTGCTCCTAAGCCAGCACCTCCTCATTGCTCCTAAGCCAGCACCTCCTCATTGCTCCTAAGCCAGCGTCTCGTCCGGCTGGTTGTTGGCGCTGCTCCTCAGCTCCCTCAGCTCCTCCACAGCTCCCCTCTCCTCCTCGTCCTCCTGCCGGCCGCTCTGCCGCACCTCCTGCTGCGCCTCCTGCGCTAGCCACTTGTAGTTGAAGTAGTTCATGACGAAGAGGAAGACGCCCGGCACCAGCATCATCACCCCGCAGGCCCAGTACATGTACTTGTAGTCATGGAAGATGTCCACCAGCGCACCTGCCACAGAGACACAGTTACACAGAGTCCACCAGAGCACCTGCCACAGACACACAGTTACACAGAGCACCTGCCACAGACACATAGTTACACAGAGCACCTGCCACAGACACATAGTTACACAGAGCACCTGCCACAGACACACAGTTACAGAGTTACAGAGAGTACTTGTAGTCATGGAAGATGTCCACCAGCGCACCTGCCACAGACACACAGTTACACAGAGTCCACCAGCGCACCTGCCACAGACACACAGTTACACAGAGCACCTGCCACAGACACATAGTTACACAGAGCACCTGCCACAGACACATAGTTACACAGAGCACCTGCCACAGACACACAGTTACAGAGTTACAGAGAGTACTTGTAGTCATGGAAGATGTCCACCAGCGCACCTGCCACAGACACACAGTTACACAGAGTCCACCAGCGCACCTGCCACAGACACACAGTTACACAGAGCACCTGCCACAGACACATAGTTACACAGAGCACCTGCCACAGACACATAGTTACACAGAGCACCTGCCACAGACACACAGTTACAGAGTTACACAGAGTACTTGTAGTCATGGAAGATGTCCACCAGCGCACCTGCCACAGACACACAGTTACACAGAGTCCACCAGAGCACCTGCCACAGACACACAGTTACACAGAGTCCACCAGCGCACCTGCCACAGACACACAGTTACACAGAGCACCTGCCACAGACACACAGTTACACAGAGTCCACCAGAGCACCTGCCACAGACACACAGTTACACAGTTACAGAGAGTCCTTATAGTCATGGAAGATGTCCACTAGCGCACCTGCCACAGAGACACAGTTACACAGAGTCCACCAGAGCACCTGCCACAGACACACAGTTACACAGTTACAGAGAGTCCTTATAGTCATGGAAGATGTCCACCAGAGCACCTGCCACAGACACACAGTTACACAGAGTCCACCAGAGCACCTGCCACAGACACATAGTTACACAGAGCACCTGCCACAGACACACAGTTACACAGAGCACCTGCCACAGAGACACAGTTACAGAGTTACAGAGAGTCCTTATAGTCATGGAAGATGTCCACCAGAGCACCTGCCACAGACACAGTTACACAGAGCACCTGCCACAGACACACACATTTTCACATGCAAATTAGGCTTCTGGCAAACAGTTGCGGTTAATTTTTGGCAATATTTGCAGCAATGTCATATGCAAATCAGGTTCATCACCAGAAGTTCCCTGGAAGTTTGCTGTTATTGGTTAAGTGTGGTGACAAATCACTGGCCAACACATTTGCCACTGCTGGCAAAACTCATTGCCAGAACTTTGCTGGAAGTTTGCCTCTAACGGCCAATATTGGCAAAAGTTTGGCAATATTTTCTAGAGAGCTCATTTGTTTCCCATAAATCACCCACAAGTTTGCTGCAAATCTGCCGCAAACATTTAACTTTTAACTTCATCTGAGAACTTTAACTCTCACCAGAGATGGGGGACCAGCAGAACTTTAACCCAGCAGAACTTTAGCCCAGAAGAACATTAGCCCAGCAGAACTTTAGCCCAGCAGAACTTTAGCCCAGCAGAACTTTAAACCTCTGGAGTCTAAAAACTGTTCCAAACACACATCTCAATCTTTGCTAGCTTTTGTCCTAGAAACATAAAAGTGACATCATTAGAAACCTTTAATCAACTAGTTTTGAAATACATACGTTTTAACCCAGCAGAACTTCAATCCAGCAGAACTTTAGCCCAGCAGAACTTTAACCCAGCAGAACTTCAACCCAGCAGAACTATAACCTAGCAGAACTGTAGCACTCACCAGAGATGATCCAGCAGAACTATAACCAGCAGAACGGTAGCACTCACCAGAGATGGGGCGGGCCCAGCAGAACTTTAGCCAGCAGAACTATAACCCAGCAGAACTCTAACCCAGCAGAACGGCAGCACTCACCAGAGATGGGCGGGACCAGCAGAACTATAACCCAGCAGAACGGTAGCACTCACCAGAGATGACCCAGCAGAACTTTACCCAGCAGAACTGTAGCCCTCATCAGAGATGACCCAGCAGAACTATAACCAGTAGAACGGCAGCACTCACCAGAGATGGGCGGGCCCAGCAGAACTATAACCCAGCAGAACTTTAACCCAGCAGAACTATAACCAGTAGAACGGTAGCACTCACCAGAGATGGGCGGGCCCAGCAGAACTATAACCCAGTAGAACGGCAGCACTCACCAGAGATGGGCGGGCCCAGCAGAACTATAACCCAGCAGAACTATAACCCAGCAGAACTATAACCCAGTAGAACGGCAGCACTCACCAGAGATGGGCGGGCCCAGCAGAACTATAACCCAGCAGAACTATAACCCAGCAGAACTATAACCCAGCAGAACTATAACCCAGTAGAACGGCAGCACTCACCAGAGATGGGCGGGCCCAGCAGAACTATAACCCAGCAGAACTATAACCCAGCAGAACCGGGGCGTACTCACCAGAGATGGGCGGGCCCAGCAGGACCGGGGCGCACTCGATGATGGTGGCGAGTCCGACGGCGCTGGAGAAGCGCTGGGCCCCGACGAGGTCCATGAGCACCTCGAAGAGCAGCGCGCACAGCATGCCGAACGCCACGCCGAAGAACACGGCGTACACCACCAGCCCGCCGTAGCCCGTGGCCAGAGGGCACAGCACGTGGCACAGCCCGTTGTACGCCACCGAGAGGCTGAAGAAGTACTGGATCCGCGGGCGCACCCAGCGGGTGTTGGCCAGCAGGCCGGTGAGCGGCCGCGCGATCATGTCCACCAGCGCGAAGATGGACAGCAGGAAGGCGGCCGAGTACTCATCCACCTGCACAAAGATCGTATAGTTACTAAGATGAATCATAAAGATCGTATAGTTACTAAGATGAATCATAAAGGGGTTTTTTCAATGGAACAAAATAGCAGCACTTCCTGCCTCCTAAAGGGGCGTGTTCAGTGACGAAATAATCGGTTTAGAAAGGTGTAGAATTATTTCTCCCGTATAAATACCTCCGTTTGCCTCCTAAACGGGAGTGGCAGTTGCGTCACAATGAAACCAGAATTTTACCCTCATGTGAATCGTCTCGCTTTATAAACCGTCTCTGACCTGCATGTGCTTGGCGTACGGCGCCATGAACACCACCGGCGCGAAGAAGCCGAAGAACAGCAGCACGTTGCCCACCAGGTAGATCAGGTAGCCCCGGTGCCGGAACAGCGACAGGTCGATGAACTGGTTGACCTTGCCCGCGCACCCGCTCTTGCCCGCGGGGCTGCTGGCGTCCTCCTTATCGCCGGCGGCCCCGTTGGCCGCGGCGTCTGGACGCGCTCGCTTGACCTCGACGGGCCGCATCAGAGCGCCCGCCACGCAGCAGTTCATGACGAAGCCGCCCAGGATCAGGAAGCTGCCCCTCCAGCCGAAGCTGTCGAACAGGAACTGGTTGAGCGGCGCCAGCGTGGACAGGAACACCGGACTTCCTGCCATGGCCAAGCCGTTCGCCATCGGCCTCTTGACCTGGAAGTACTTCCCGATGATGGTGAGGGCAGGCTGCAGGTTGAACGAGAGCCCAAAGCCTGGACATTATAGAGGTAGTTAGTGTTCGTATCTGGACATTATGGAGGTAGTTAGTGTTCGTATCTGGACATTATAGAGGTAGTTACGGGTAGTTAGTGTTCGTATCTGGACATTATAGAGGTAGTTAGTGTTCGTATCTGGACATTATAGAGGTAGTTAGTGTTCGTATCTGGACATTATAGAGGTAGGTAGTGTTCGTATCTGGACATTATAGATGTAGTTAGTGTTCGTATCTGGACATTATAGAGGTAGGTAGTGTTCGTATCTGGACATTATAGAGGTAGGTAGTGTTCGTATCTGGACATTATAGAGGTAGTTAGTGTTCGTATCTGGACATTATAGAAGTAGGTAGTGTTCGTATCTGGACATTATAGAGGTAGTTAGAGGTAGTTAGTGTTCGTATCTGGACATTATGGAGGTAGTTAGTGTTCGTATCTGGACATTATAGAGGTAGTTACGGGTAGTTAGTGTTCGTATCTGGACATCATAGAGGTAGTTAGTGTTCGTATCTGGACATTATGGAGGTAGTTAGTGTTCGTATCTGGACATTATAGAGGTAGTTAGAGGTAGTTAGTGTTCGTATCTGGACATTATGGAGGTAGTTAGTGTTCGTATCTGGACATTATAGAGGTAGTTAGAGGTAGTTAGTGTTCGTATCTGGACATTATGGAGGTAGTTAGTGTTCGTATCTGGACATTATAGAGATAGGTAGTGTTCGTTTCTGGACATTATAGAGGTAGTTACGGGTAGTTAGTGTTCGTATCTGGACATTATAGAGGTAGTTACGGGTAGTTAGTGTTCGTATCTGGACATTATAGAGGTAGGTAGTGTTCGTATCTGGACATTATAGAGGTAGGTAGTGTTCGTATCTGGACATTATAGAGGTAGTTACGGGTAGTTAGTGTTCGTATCTGGACATTATAGAGGTAGGTAGTGTTCATATCTGCTGTTCTACGATTCTACCATCTTCACAGGCGACGGTTCTACCATCTTTATAGGCTACGGTTCTAACATCTGTATAGGCCAGAGTTCCATCATCTTTATAGGCTACGGTTCTACCATCTTTATAGGCTACGGTTCTAACATCTGTATAGGCCAGAGTTCCATCATCTTTATAGGCCAGAGTTCTATCTGACTAGACTGTGGTGTGCCTGTGAACAGGAGCACCAACTAGCTAACGGAGATTACAGTGCCCTGAGAGATGGGGACTAACGGAGATTACAGTGCCCTGAGAGATGGGGACTATGGCACCTGAGACCAGGTGGGTGATGAAGGGCACCTGAGACCAGGTGGGTGATGAAGGGCGTTTAAATATGATGCCCAGCTCCCCTCCAGCCCCATTAGAACAGCACATTACCTTCAGTGCACATTACCTTCCCATTCATATAACTACAGTGTACATTACCTTCAGTTCACATTACCTTCCCATTCATATAACTACAGTGTACATTACCTTCAGTTCACATTACCTTCCCATTCATATAACTACAGTGTACATTACCTTCAGTTCACATTACCTTCCCATTCATATAACTACAGTGTACATTACCTTCAGTTCACACTACCTTCCCATTCATATAACTAGCGCACATTACAGTACCTTCCCATTCATATAACTACAGTGTACATTACCTTCAGTTCACATTACCTTCCCATTCATATATCTACAGTGCACCTTCCCATTCATATAACTACAGTGCACATTACCTTCCCATTCATATATCTACAGTGCACCTTCCCATTCATATAACTACAGTGCACATTACCTTCCCATTCATATAACTACAGCGCACATTACCTTCCCATTCATATAACTACAGTGCACATTACCTTCCCATTCATATAACTACAGTGTACATTACCTTCAGTTCACATTACCTTCCCATTCATATATCTACAGTGTACCTTCCCATTCATATAACTACAGTGCACATTACCTTCCCATTTATATATCTACAGTGTACCTTCCCATTTATATAACTATAGTGCACATTACCTTCCCATTCATATAACTACAGTGCACATTACCTTCCCATTCATATAACTACAGCACATTACCTTCCCATTCATATAACTACAGTGCACATTACCTTCCCATTCATATAACTACAGTGCACATTACCTTCCCATTCATATAACTACAGTGCACATTACCTTCCCATTCATATAACTACAGTGTACCTTCCCATTCATATAACTACAGCACATTACCTTCCCATTCATATAACTACAGTGTACCTTCTCATTCATATCATTTAGTGTAGATTCCCTTTTGACAGAAAGGTACATTTATAAAAGCATTTTAACCTGATTCTGTCTTGTTATCGCCACAAAAATGTGCACAGCTACAAAAAGTAACAATGTGATTCCCGACCAAAAACTCAATTGTGTCATTTGACCTTGCACAAGGTTTTATGCACAAAAGGCTTTCCAGAAAATATTCCACGAAAACAAGCCATGACCATGACACGGCATCACCATGACGTCACTGTTGTCATGCCCCAAACAGCACACTCACACAGGGCACGGCCTTGGGCTCGCCCTCCAACCACACGCGGACAGAGACGGGGGAGGCACCCAGGACACTGACCCGGTCAGAGAGGGAGGAACATTACTCACGTGTCCCTCAAGCAGTGTAGTCTACGTGATAAACCACTACAGCTAACTAGACTACACCACAGTATACCCACTACAGCTAACTACTACACCACAGTATACCCACTACAGCTAACTAGACTACACCACAGTATACCCACTACAGCTAACTAGACTACACCACAGTATACCCACTACAGCTAACTACTACACCACAGTATACCTACTACAGCTAACTAGACCACACCACAGTATACCCACTGCAGCTAACTAGACCACACCACAGTATACCCACTACAGCTAACTACTACACCACACTATACCCACTACAGCTAACTAGACCACACCACATTACACCCACTACAGCTAACTAGACTACACCACAGTTTACCCACTACAGCTAACTAGACTACACCACAGTATACCCACTACAGCTAACTAGACTACAGCACAGTATACCCACTGCAGCTAACTAGACTACACCACAGTATACCCCACTACAGCTAACTACTACAGCACAGTATACCCCACTACAGCTAACTACTACAGCACAGTATACCTACTACAGCTAACTAGACTACACCACAGTATACCCCACTACAGCTAACTAGACCACACCACAGCATACCCACTGCAGCTAACTAGACCACTGCTCTCAAATGTGTCACTCACACTACAAATCACACACTGCAAAGCCGCAGACAACAGGCAGCGCTTCCCTTTGCATGATGGGAGATGTGCAGGAGTAGTAACAATAATAATAATAATAATAATAATAACAATAATAATCTTTATTATTTTTAGAGCGCTCCAGAGTACCTCCAATGACGCCCACGCAGATGTACAGGTGCATGATGGTCGTCCCAAACGAGGAGGCCACCATCCCGGCTCCCACCATCACCCCTCCCACCATGACCACGGGGCGGCTGCCGTAGCGGTTCACCAGCACGCTGCTCACCGGCCCTGCAGGCACACAGCACATGGACACGCAGGTACAGGCCAGTCAGGTCAGATGGACACGCAGGTACAGGTCACTCAGGTCAGATGGACACGCAGGCACAGGTCAGTCAGGTCAGTTGGACACAATACAGGTCAGTCAGGTCAGTCTGGAGAACAACAAGAATCTCAAGCGCTTGCGCGGGTTTGTTTGGGCGGCGGGTTTGTTTGGGCGCAGCATTCTTTGCTTGGGTGCAGACATGGCGGCGGGGCTGGAGCTGAAGTGCCGTGTGGGGAACAGCAGCACACACAGAACACAAATAACACTCTGCACCTGTTGGGCAAGACTCACACACAAGCTCCAGCTGATCCTGACCTGCTGCCCCCTCATATCCAGCCAAGGCAAGACAGAACTTGTTTCATTTCAAACCTTTGCACATAAACAAAGTTGTAGACACAGAGAGAGAGAGAGAGAGAGAGAGAGAGAGAGAGCTAAGCATGCTAGCTTATCATCATTATAAATTTTCTTTCTATTTTGATTTGATTTGATAAGATTTCTTCTTTTGTTTTTCCCAAAACAGATATTGTATCTGTTGTATTGTCACATGTCTGCTTTGACAACACAAGTGCTCTTGTCATGTCAATAAAGCTTTTTTGAATTGAATTGAATTGAATTGAATTGAATTGAGAGAGAGAGAGAGAGAGAGAGAGAGAGAGAGAGAGAAAAAGAGAGAGAGAGAGAGTGCCGTTTACCTCCGGCATACATGGCCGCCAGCATGATGGAGGAGACCCAGAGAGAGAGAGAGAGAGAGAGAGAGAGAGAGAGAGAGAGAGAGAGAGAGAGTGGCGTTTACCTCCAGCATACATGGCCGCCAGCATGATGGAGGAGACCCAGGCGATCTCGCTGTAGCTGGCGGAGAAGTACTCCTGGATCTCCTTGTAGTAGATGGTCAGGGACTTGGGGAAGGCGTAGGAGAAGCCGATGGAGACGAAGGAGCCGAAGACCACGGCCCAACCCCAGCCTCCGTCAGGAGGGGTGTAGCCCAGGGATGTGGGTGCAGGAGGGGGCATGCTGGGTCCTCTGGAGAAGGGCGGTGGACATCAAATCAACACAGTTTTCAATAGGCCTGTTTCAGATGCTGAAAATGTATCGGCCTGTACAACTGCACTCAGTCTATGAAGGCAGTATAGCATCCTGGCACATCAGCTGGATCACAGACATTTTGAAAGCATGACAAGATATAAACATCCCTTTAGAATTACTATGTAGTTTGTCAGTTAATTGTTGAAAGCATGACTACATATAAACATCCCTTTAGAATTACTATGTAGTTTGTCAGTTAATTGTTGAAAGCTTGACATAAACATCCTTTTTGAATTGCTATGTAGTTTGTCAGTTAAGTTTTATTGTATCGGGGATCTGTTGGGGGAGAGCACTCACCTCTTTGAAGCAGACTGGTGTTTAACAGTGAAGCACGACCGTCCAAATGATCAGTCAGATGTCACGTGAGTGCAGTCCTGCACTCCAATCTGACCAATGAGTTGTTTAGGGTAGCTCGGATCGACCTGTTTATTCAACGATCTCCAAAGTAGCCTCAATCGGAATGAGGGTTCATAAAAGGCCAATTTGAATAGGTTTAGCCTAATTACTTTTCTTCGAATGTGTCACTGCATGTGAATGTTTATTGTGATTATTTCATTGGAATTATGTATCATTCTCAAAATTTAAATCACACATGGACAGGTTTTGGTGCTCGCGGGGAATTATAAAGAACTTTACGCGCCTTTCTTGATGTGATCACCGAAGAGGTGTGATCATTAATGGCCAAAGGCCAAGACGGTATATGACCATGTGACAGATAGCCAACAATTCGTTCGTTTCCTCATTAGCTAAATTATACAGCCTATTGTAGATCTCTGGCCCATTGTAGGCTATTCACACATACGGGCATTTGAGGGCGGCAACAGGTAGGCTATGGAGGTGTGAATTTTGGTGTATCGCCTTGAGATCACGTTTGGTTTGCCATAAACCGCCACCCTAAAGAAGATTGCAGAGATAAACTTGTCCAAGTGTTATAAAAGTATTGTTGTCATGCTCATTTGTATAATGGGGAGGTTTTTTTTTTTTGATAAGTGGCCTCCTCTGCTCCTCTACCATAATGACACATAATGGCTACCATAATGGCACTAATTACTTGACGTCTTAAAACACATAGGTGCGTAATGGTGAGAGTCGTGAGACTCCAGTGTAGATTTGCTTTAGCGTTAAGCACTAATGAAATATTACTGTTGTCTTTCCAAAGTAAGACGACTGTTCCGAAGTTACAGCCTACTGATGGTCAAATCAGGCACAGCTCGTCAGTCAATATACCCATCATTGTGTAGCCTAACTGTTTTCAGTCCATAAAGCTTCAACTTACGTTTATAGCCTGCTACTGAACTTGGAGGGCAGAATGTAGTCGGATGACATGTTTCCTAAAACCCAGCGATAGAGCAGTGTATAGCAACTCATATATCCATGGTGACTTTTACGCGTGTAGTCTGTAGCTCATTCAAGTTTAACCGGCTTCTGTGAGTTGCATCAGTAAACCAGACTGATCACCTAGGCTCGCCTCCACGTCGTTTGGTGGCAGTATAGCCTACTGTATTTGTTAGAAACACATCTGCGAAGTGCAAACCATAGAAGAGGAGGTCAAAGATGCCTGTAGTCCTCGCAGTTGTAGTTTACAGGCGTTGTGTAATGTGGAATCTTCACTGTTATTAAACTGACTTTAGGGCTGTAAGGCAGGTTACAGCCTACGCAAAGTCAAGGTGTAAAGTGCGCTTGTTGCTATGATTTGAGCTTCCTTGACGTTTGGAAGAAGGGGAGACCAATTTGCAACATCCATGCAAAGATGTTCGCAAAAGCTGTAATACTACCTGTCAGGAGTTACCTTAGGACGGCAAATGTCGTCTCCCTGAGGCATTTGTATTGCACTCACCTGAAATCGTCAAGCGTAAGGGTAAGTATTCACAACTCCTATAGTTTCTATCGCAGCTCTAAAAGCGTCATTGTTTTCATGTTTAGCCTAGTTGTTCAAACGTAGGATATAGTTTCATCGATGCTTTCAGGCTAACTTTGTGAACTATCCTAGGTGCTGTACGATGGTGAGTGCCCAGTTTGCGTGAAAGAGATCAATTTTCTGCAGTTCCTGCAGAAGAACCGAGCAGAGAAAGTGGACTTTGTGGATATATCTCTTCAAGATTACGATGGAGCCTGCTATGGCGGGATCAGCTACGAGAAGGCGATGGAGGAAATGCATGTGATCGATGAACATGATCAGGTATGAGGCGCATAGTAGACTTGTCCCAAAACACCATATGATTCCTTTAGCCTAAGTTCTGTAGTATGCTATTCCCATACAAATAATTGAATAAGTTCTCCCAAAATACAACACGATTCCTATAGTTATTTTGTTAGGGTTTGTCTCGCTCGCTTGTAATGACACATTGCGCCACAAGAGAGACCGTGCCAAATAAATCACCATGGCATCTCTGGATGTGGAACGGAAGGGATTCTCCCTGGTGGAGCTGGGGTTGTGCAGTGTCCATTAAGACTGGTGGGGTTGTGTGCATTAAGACTGGTGGGGTTGTGCAGTGTCTATTAAGACTGGTGGGGTTGTGCAGTGTCCATTAAGACTGATGGGGTTGTGCAGTGTCCATTAAGACTGGTGGGGTTGTGTGCATTAAGACTGGTGGGGTTGTGCAGTGTCTATTAAGACTGGTGGGGTTGTGCAGTGTCCATTAAGACTGATGGGGTTGTGCAGTGTCCATTAAGACTGATGGGGTTGTGCAGTGTCCACTAAGACTGGTGGGGTTGACTGATGGGGTTATGTCCACTAAGACTGGTGGTGTTGTGCAGTGTCCATTACTGGTGGTGTTGTGTGCATTAAGACTGATGGTGTTGTGCAGTGCCCATTAAGACTGGTGGGGTTGTGCAGTGTCCATTAAGACTGGTGGGGTTGTGCAGTGTCCATTAAGACTGATGGGGTTGTGCAGTGTCCATTAAGACTGGTGGGGTTGTGCAGTGTCCATTAAGACTGGTGGGGTTGTGCAGTGTCCATTAAGACTGATGGGGTTGTGCAGTGTCCATTAAGACTGATGGGGTTGTGCAGTGTCCACTAAGACTGGTGGGGTTGTGTCCACTAAGACTGGTATTGAAAACAAATGCAACTGAGTGGACGTTAAGGAGGAAACTTATCAAACATGTTCGCCTTTCGCATTCACCCTTCACATTTTGTTAGTTCTAAAACGCCATCCCAGTAAAGTAGCCTTGAGCTGCTATCTGAACAATGGCATCAATAAACAATACATTGACATTCATTTTACAGTGAAGTCACATGGCCGTAATTAAAGTATTATTAATACACAAAGTAGAATTAGCAGAATAATGATGACCATTAACTTACTGTATAAACCATGACTGTAAAGAAAATGAACCCGTTTTTAAGCAAGATGAACAGATACGTCTCTTGATGCTTTATCTTCTATTGAAATGCATGTTCTCAGATTATGAGGCCTCCAGTTGAGTCCTAAATCATGTGTTTGTGTGCAGGTCCTACATCATGTGTTTGTGTGCAGGTCCTATAGTACATCATGTGTTTGTGTGCAGGTCCTACATCATGTGTTTGTGTGCAGGTCCTACAGTACATCATGTGTTTGTGTGCAGGTCCTACATCATGTGTTTGTGTGCAGGTCCTACAGTACATCATGTGTTTGTGTGCAGGTCCTACAGTACATCATGTGTTTGTGTGCAGGTCCTACAGTAAATCATGTGTTTGTGTGCAGGTCCTACAGTAAATCATGTGTTTGTGTGCAGGTGCATGTGGGCGTCCCGGCCTTCAATGTGATGTACACGGCGGTGGGGCTGGGCTGGGTGGGGCGCTTCATCTCGTGGCCTTACGTCCGGCCCCTGATGGACAAAGCCTACGCCGTCTTTGCCAGAAACCGCCTGCGCTGGACCGGCCGAGAGGAGTGCACGACTGGACGCTGCGCCAAGAAGAACGATTAAGGGACAACAGAATGATGCCGAGGAAGAGGAAGAGGAGGAGGGAGAGGAAGAGGGATTCCGATCCGCTATTAATGTGTGACTAGATCATGAGGCCCGTGGCAGAGCGCTGAACAGCTCAACATCACTTTCTCCACTCGTGTTTTGGACCAGTTTGCAAACGACGTGTACTGAGCTGATCAGTGCACACAGAGGCCCGTGTCATTGTGTTTGGGCTGTGAGAGTGGACACTGCGTGCTGATTGGTTGTTGAGAGTACACCCAGGGATACCTAGAAAAACAAAGGACACAAATACACCCTCATTGACATCCAGAGAGGAAGCAGCAGAGCAATGTGCACATGATGTCCCCTGCTGCATGGCATGCTCCCGCTGCTCACACTATTTACTAAACACAAGCATCAGTCAATCTCCACGCCACCAGCTTCAACTGATCCACCTCACGCTGCTGCTACAGCCCTGCCAAGATATTTAGTTTATCCCGTCTGCGTCTATCACTGTCAGGTTTCATCTGTGGCCTTCAGAAAGAAGGTGTGTACATATTGCTGTAGCATTGGTTATTTATTTGGGCCATTCTGGTGAATAAACATGACGTCAGTACTGTCCTGCTCAACGTGTGAGTGGTGTTTCTCTCTAATTTTAGATTGAAGACACATGACTTCCCATGTTAGCCAGAGAGAGAGTGACCTACAGGAAGGAATGTGGGAGCGGAGCGCCTGATTGGGTCATTAGAGGGCAACTGTTCTGAGGCTAGCCAATCAGACAGCTGTCTGGAGGAGGGAGGAGGGAGATTAAGTATCACAACACAAGCTTGTGTTTGTCCATACAGCAGAAGACTCTACACAGACAATAACACAGACGCTTTCTGTTAGCGTCTGGCCAACAAACGTGTCTCTTGTCTGCAGAGGGCAGAAACAGGAGGAAAAGGAGTGAGCTGCAGGTAAAGGCCTACGTGATCCATCTGTGTATTATTTTGCTGAGGGCTGTGGCCGTCTCAAGGTGAAGCTGAGGATTTGCCAGGTTCATGCTAAATGTGAGGCTTTGACCTTCACTCTTCACTCGCTTGGAAACGCAGCAAGTGACCGAATCGATGTGACGGCCGGTTCTTGTTCTGCTAGAGGGTGAAGTGTAAAGAGACCTGATTAGCTCTTAAGCTGTTTAGCATGCTAGGAGATCTGTGGAAGGGTCAGGTGTGGATGGCATGCTGCTATGGTGCTTACACATCAGAGACTAATGGAAAGGTTACGCATGAATGGTATGCTACTGTTGTGGTGCTTAGACATTAGAGCAGCATGGGCTATATTTCGCAGCTGTTTCAATGGTGATATGATTTGTACATAAAGCTGAAAGTATATTTTATGAAGTAATATAAATGTATAATTCAAATTTAAACAAAAAAAAATATTCTTGTGTGCAATGCGGACAGTTTAGCATTTCCATTTAAATTGTTTCAGGACCAGTGTGTGGTTTTGCAATTGTCGCTATAATATACAGTGCAATGGTGGCTATATTATACAGTGGGTTATTACGATTGATCAAAGGTGATCAAAGGTGTTAAGCAATTCCAAGTAATTTCTGACTTTTTGTAACATTCAGCAAATATCTCCTCACGTTTCGCTAGCCAAAAGTTGTCAAAAGGGTTTCAGCCTGCCTCTCAAACAATAACAAAACACTGGAGTTAAAAGGTCTTCAGCCTGCCTCTCAAACAATAACAAAACACTGCAGAGTTAAAAGGTCTTCAGTTTGCCTCTCAAACAATAACAAAACACTGCGGAGTTAAAAGGTATTCAGCCTGCCTCTTAAACAATAACAAAACACTGCAGAGTTAATAGGTCTTCAGCCTGCCTCTTAAACAATAACAAAACACTGCGGAGTTAAAAGGTATTCAGCCTGCCTCTTAAACAATAACAAAACACTGCAGAGTTAATAGGTCTTCAGCCTGCCTCTTAAACAATAACAAAACACTGCAGAGTTTCTCAGGTAGTACTGAAGGGAGGGGTAAGCGACCTCTGGTATGTTTGGTCTTCGGTTCAAATATCAGAGGCATCATGTTCTACCTGGAAGAGAGGGCTAGGACCTAGTGCATGCCCATGTACAGCTATCTATGGATGCATTATGCTCTGCCTGGAAGAGAGGGCTAGGACATATGCTATCTATGGAGCTATTGACAGGTGAAGAAGCTTCATGCCTTCGCCTGCCATGTGTTGTGTGTTTATAAATATATCGTGCAGATAGTAAAACTGAGTTGAGACTGACTGAGCCTTCTGTCCCTGTTAATTAAATAAAACACTGCTGTAGCCACTGAGGTGCAGATCTATGGTGTAGGGGTGACCAATGGTAGGCTACACCTTCACAGAATTACATTTCATCTTGCAGTTGGTGACAGATTAGAATTATTTAAACTGCTCCTAAAAGTTTGTAAACTTTCTAACTAACCAAGTACATGTATTTGTTTATGAAGAATGTTTACACTCCAATGTTTTATACTCAAATAGACCCTTGGAGTTTATTGATGAGTGGAGCTCCACTCATCAATAAACTCCAAGGGTCTATTTACTGTAAGATGTGTTTCAGGAATCTGCCCTCAGGGGGTAAAATATGATTGATGTCCAGCCCATCTGCCCATTTATAAAACTACTTAGGTTGATATCTGAGCCAATTTTGAAACAAATTAGACAAAAGCACACAAAATTATTCATGAGACAAATATTGCAACATTCCAAAGTGTTCCCATATTTGTGTTTTGAAGGGAGCCAGTGACAGTGATAGACAGCTACAGTAGCCGGTCCAGACCCAGCTGCAGTAGCCGATCCAGACCCAGCTGAGGTCGTGTGCGGGCGACCTGCTGCTCCCGTTGCTCAATGGGTCGCTACCTCAGTGCAAACCTTGTGACTTATCTGGGAGAGAAGAGGCTTAGATGTTACTCTAAGATAAGGTACCGTCCGCCTAGAACATTTCCTGATCCAAGTTTGATGTGAAGTTAAACTGTCCATCATTCTGAGACAGATATTTATAAAAAAATACATCCTAAAACTATGGCCTGGCTGGCCCATGTTAATATCCCACTTCCCACCCTTCAGCACACTGAGAAGAAGCTGTCTGAGATCTGTGAGGGCAAAGAGGAGCGTGAGCTCAGGATCCAGTGGTCCGTTTGCAGACGTAGGAAGGAGAGTGACGCCTGATGCTGTCCTGTGCTCACAGGCTGTGCGACTGTACTCCACCTCCAGCAGGAATGCCTTCAAAACAGAGGCTCCCATCGGCATCAACCAAGAGCAGCATCCCTCGTCCCTCCAGCTGAGTCTGCTGCGTCTTGGAGAGTCCTTTCAGCGTCTGTCCAAACACATCAACTTCTATTTCAGAAGCAGAGACCTGGCCGTAGCACCAAGTCTCGGGAACAGTGGTTTGGTTTACACCTTCCACGAACCTAAACAGCGAAGACAACAGAGGCGGGCCCACAGCCAGAGGACAGGCAAGGACAGGAGCCCTCTGGAGGACGGGAGGAGTACTGCGAGTCACCTGAGGTCTGTGGCGGTTCTCCACACGTCAGCAGGGCGTCACGAGGAGCAGAGCCCCTCCAGGCTGTCCACCGGGCTGCAGCTGTTCCACATCAGCTCGCTCGCCACCAGGTTCGGGGAGAGCTACAACTACGTGGCCAATCACATCAACTCCGTCTTCACTAGAAGTCCCGCGCGAGATCTTCACGCCCAGACAGCGGAGGACGAGTCGGCGTACAGGAGACATGGTAGACGGAGGAAAACCCTTAAAGTCACCACTGATGTGCGCCAGTCGCCAGTGAATGACGTTGTTTCAGTTAGTGCCCAAACGGTGCATGCCAAGGCTGCTGAGGTGGTTTCAGTTAGTGCCCAAACGGTGCATGCCAAGGCGGCCGAGGTGCCCAGCTCTTGGGAGGAGGGGTACCTTCACTTTGCCCACCACATCAACCGTTACTTTGGAGCCAAGGTGACAGACTCCGGCTCCGTTAGCGCAACACAAGCGAACAGCAGGTCTTACGCAGCGCCCAAACAGAGCCCTCCAGCACCGCAGCCCACAGCGCCAGGCCTCTTCCACCCGAGCAACACCACCACCAGCTTTGGGGCCAACCACGCTCACATGGCCGACCACATAAACCACTATTTCACCGGCCAGTCGGGCTTTGAGGATGACCTGGAGGGAGACTACACGGACCAAACAGTGTTGGCCGTCAGCAGCACTCGGACGGAGAAGCCAGCGTCCTTTCTGCGGTACATTCTGCACTCCACCACTGCTATACCAGATATGATAAGTAGCTACTTGGGAGCTGGCTCCGAGAACCAGCAGACTCAGGCCCCCTCCAGAGAGGCACCAACAGCAACCAGGTCGCAGAGAGTGGTGAGTCGCCATTTACTTACAGCAGAGGGCGGCAGTGACTACAAATCAATCTAACAACGCACTTAGCTCTAAATCATTGATTTTAATCACAGATTTTCCAATGCATGCTGGGTTTGGTGATGGCAATAATCCATACTGAACGAATGAAGATGCAAGGAACAGTGAAAAGAAAACATTATTATTACAACTACGACGAGATTAAAGTAGTAGACTATAGCCTAGGCCAGCTGTTAAAACGCATTTTTATGCGCCACAGACCGATAATCGTTATAGGCCTACTGTAGGCCACCCAATACGCAAATGATAAGACCATGAATCGCCCGCTGCATCATGTGATCAGTCGGCTAATGTGAGATTGAGGCCTCAAAGAAGTTCCACTCGACGACGGTAAGTTATTAGACGCATGCATACACGTTTGCGGATATGTATTGCAAAAGTGTCCAACTAGTTACAGTGTCAAACTGAGAACAATGGATCGGCAGGTTTATGAAAACAATTAGCTATTTATAGATTACAGCAGTCACTTTGTGGGAGACAGAGAATGATCAGTGAAATATGTGCCAATTATGATTTCCCGACTTTAAAAAAATGCCAGTGGACAATACAGACGTCACAATCAACGATAGCAACATAATAACAAAGTGCACATCATGATTCCGCGGCATCCGTGTTAACCGCATGGCCAGCAATGCACGCGTGTGTATTATTAGCCTAATGCTTCGAGCCACTATGGTGTGATGATGGACGAAGCGTTGACTTCCGTTGTCACATTTCACTGAACTCTGCTATTTGTGAAATATCTGTAGGTTCTGTGCCAGGATCGAGCAGAGGAGATGACAAGAGTCCTCCTGGGGAACCTGAGGAACGCCACTGCGCCGTCATCCATCATTGCGTGCACAGAGGAGCTGAACAGACACCTTATAGCGCACCCAGCATGCAAGGCAACGATGTGGCAGGTACAGTAGCCTAGGCCTAATTCACCTGCATGCACTATGTGGCAGGTACAGTGGGCCTAATTCACCTGCATACATTATGTGGCAGGTACAGTAGGCCTAATTCACCTGCATGTACGGTTTCGTCTTGTGACTTACAGATGCTGCAATGATATTGTTTGTGTTTGTGTGCTGATGAAGCTGACTTGTGTTGCAGGAGAAGTTGGTGTTGCAGCTGTTGCGATACAGACGGAACCACACTAGCGATGTAAAGCTTCAGAGAGCCGTCAGGGAAACCATGGCGCTGATTGGCTACCTGGATCCCGTCAGAGGACAGGGGGTGAGGATGCTGTCCATCGATGGAGGCGGCACAAGGTACTGCTGACTTCATTTCATGCGTGTCATAGGCTAACTAATAATCATAATGGTAATAAGAAGAACAATAGATGAATGTGTTTTGATTTAATAAAAACAAAGAAAACATGAATCACAAGCTAGTCCATTATGATATATTTGAGTTACTCGTATCAGTCAATCTGATACACTTCTGTCGAGAGTTCTGACTCTTATGTGGGTAGTCCTCACTGGCGAGTTGTTATGGTTATGGTTATTTAGCAGACGCTTTTGTCCAAAGCGACATACAAATAAATAACAATACAAATTAAATTAACAGTGAACAATTACAAAATAGGGAGAATAGTAATATTATCAGTAAAACAATAATTTAAGCACTAACCTAATGAGAAATAAAACAGTGAAATGAGAATAGCAATCAAATAAGTCACTCAGTTAATTATATATAAATAATAACTAAAGCATGGTATGGCTAAATTTAAGGACAATAGCAAAATAAATGTCAAATACTATCAATGGACAAATTATAACAAAACAATACTATTATACAAACCATAGAGTTGTTCATTGTCATTTCTAGGGGAGTTGTAATTAACACTTGTCATTTCTAGGGGAGTTGTTCATTAACACTTGTCATTTCTAGGGGAGTTGTAATTAACACTTGTCATTTGTAGGGGAGTTGTTCATTAACACTTGTCATTTGTAGGGGAGTTGTAATTAACACTTGTCATTTCTAGGGGAGTTGTTCATTAACACTTGTCATTTCTAGGGCAGTTGTTCATTAACACTTGTCATTTCTAGGGGAGTTGTAATTAACACTTGTCATTTCTAGGGGAGTTGTTCATTAACACTTGTCATTTCTAGGGGAGTTGTAATTAACACTTGTCATTTGTAGGGGAGTTGTTCATTAACACTTGTCATTTCTAGGGGAGTTGTAATTAACACTTGTAATTTCTAGGGGAGTTGTTCATTAACACTTGTAATTTCTAGGGGAGTTGTAATTAACACTTGTAATTTCTAGGGGAGTTGTTCATTAACACTTGTCATTTCTAGGGGAGTTGTAATTAACACTTGTCATTTCTAGGGGAGTTGTAATTAACACTTGTCATTTCCAGAGGAGTTGTAATTAACACTTGTCATTTCTAGGGGAGTTGTTCATTAACACTTGTCATTTCTAGGGGAGTTGTTCATTAACACTTGTCATTTCTAGGGGTGTTGTAATTAACACTTGTCATTTCTAGGGGAGTTGTTCGTTAACACTTGTCATTTCTAGGGGAGTTGTAATTAACACTTGTCATTTCTAGGGGAGTTGTTCATTAACACTTGTCATTTCTAGGGGAGTTGTTCATTAACACTTGTCATTTCTAGGGGAGTTGTTCGTTAACACTTGTCATTTCTAGGGGAGTTGTAATTAACACTTGTCATTTCTAGGGGAGTTGTAATTAACGCTTGTCATTTCTAGGGGAGTTGTAATTAACACTTGTCATTTCTAGGGGAGTTGTTCATTAACACTTGTCATTTCTAGGGGAGTTGTAATTAACGCTTGTCATTTCTAGGGGAGTTGTTCATTAACACTTGTCATTTCTAGGGGAGTTGTAATTAACACTTGTCATTTCTAGGGGAGTTGTAATTAACACTTGTCATTTCTAGGGGAGTTGTAAAATTACAACTCCCCTAGAAATGACAAGTGTTAATTACAACTAGTATTAATTTTAACACTTGTCATTTCTAGGGGAGTTGTAATTAACACTTGTCATTTCTAGGGGAGTTGTAATTAACACTAATGTCATTTCTAGGGGAGTTGTAATTAACACTTGTCATTTCTAGGGGAGTTGTTCCGCTTGAAGCGTTGAAGTTGATCGAGGCCCAGACGGGCAAGCGGATCCACCAGCTGTTTGACTACATCTGTGGAGTGAGCACGGGTCAGTGGCACGAGCTATGCTAGCATTAGCATTAGCATTAGCATTATTAAGACATTAGCAAATATTGATACATAAAGACATTAATGCTTATTGATAAATAAAGAGTGGTCGTTAAAGCTGTGGTATTGCAGCCTGGTGTTGCAAAGTTATTTATGGGTTAATAAATGTTATTAATAAAGAGAAGGATATTTAAAGTTGTGATATTGCAGGCTAGAGTTCTTTATGGGTTAATAAATGTTATTAATAAATGAAAAAGTAAAGTTCTGTATGGGCTGTAGTTGAGCTGGTGTCCCATGAAAAGACTCCATGTCCCATGATGCCCTCTGCCTGTGCTCCCCAGGAGCCGTGCTGGCCTTCATGATCGGACTGGGCCGGTTCTCGCTGGACGAGTGTGAGGAGATGTACCGGCGCTTTGGCTCGGACGTGTTCAAACAGAACCCCCTGGTGGGAACCGTGAAGATGGGCTGGACTCACTCCTACTACAGCACCGAGACCTGGGAGTCATTACTCAAGTGAGTCACAACAGCACTAAATATGAGAGCTGGGAGTCATTACTGAAGTTAGTCACAGCACTACATAGATATGAGAGCTGGGAGTCATTACTCAAGTGAGTCACAACAGCACTAAATAGATGTGAGAGCTGGGAGTCATTACTCAAGTGAGTCACAGCACTGAATAGATATGACAGCTGGGAGTCATTACTGAAGTGAGTCACAACAGCACTAAATATGAGAGCTGGGAGTCATTACTGAAGTGAGATGTGTGGCCCAATGGGCTGCACTTTACTGTGTTGTGATGTGATGTCATCAGGAGGCTAGTCTGACGGTGCTGTTGCTCCACAGGGAGAAGATGGGGGAGCGAGTTCTGATTAAAACTGCCAGGAGCGAGATCTGTCCCAAAGTAAGTATTTTGTATATTTGTAAGCTAAGCTGTGCCACTTAGTAAACAAACAAACAATCAACTGATATCCACTGCACTGTCAACTCTCCTGATTAAATAAATCTGTCACCGTTTGAACTGGCCATTGAACTGGCCCCAGATGAGATGGACAAATAAAACAGAGTAGTGCCAGCAGGATGCACTAGAGGGCGCTCTACCTCCATGAATTCCTAGTGTATTGTGTTGCTTTGTCTTGCTGTCCTTTCTGTCTCCACTAGTGAAGTCCGTCAGGGTCTCTCATGTGGGTCCTGTGTGTCACAGATCAACTCTATTGCCACACAACACATCACAACCATGTCATTGTGTACAGAATGAAGACTACTGTAGGGTTTTTTTTTTAAAGATATTTTTTTGGGCTTTTATGCCTTTAATCAGACAGGACAGTGAAGGGTGACAGGAAACGAGTGGGAGAGAGAGTAGGGTGGGATCCGGAAAGGACCACGTGGCGGGAATCGAACCCGGGTCGCCGGCGTGCGGTGCAGGTGCCCCAGCCAGTCGCGCCACGACTGGGGCCAAGACTACTGTAGGTTAAGCCAAAGAGGGAGAAAAGGAAAGAAGAATGAACAATAAAATAATGTGAAATAAATAGTACATAGTCCAGATGAGTTTTGTGTTCAGGAGTGTGTGTGTGTGTGTGTGTGTGTGTGTGTGTGTGTGTGTGTGTGTGTGTGTGTGTGTGTGTGCGCGCGTGTGTGTGTGTGTGTGTGTGTGTGTGTGTGTGTGTGTGTGTGTGTGTGTGTGTGTGTGTGTGTGTGTGTGTGTGTGTGTGTGTGTGTGTGTGTGTGTGTGTGTGTGTGTGTTTTGTGTCATCCCCTGCTCTTTATCTCCCACAGGTGTCTGCGGTGAGTGCGGTGGTGAACTGGGGCACCAGCCCGAAGGCCTTCATCTTCAGGAACTACAACCACGCGCCCGGGCGCCTCAGCCGCTACCCCGGGGGCTCCTCCTACAGGCTGTGGGAGGCGGTGCGGGCCTCCTCCGCCGCCCCCGGATACTTCCAGGAGTTCCCCCTGCACAGCGACATCCACCAGGTGAGGAGCAGCTGCAGCACACCTGTCCTGCTGCCGGGGACCAGCACCCCAGTACAGTGTGCAGCCTGAACGCACCCCAGTACAGTGTGCAGCCTGAACGCACCCCAGTACAGTGTGCAGCCTGAACGCACCCCAGTACAGTGTGCAGCCTGAACGCACCCCAGTACAGTGTGCAGCCTGAACGCACCCCAGTACAGTGTGCAGCCTGAACGCACCCCAGTACAGTGTGCAGGGATGTTAGTGTTGGACCAGCACCCCAGTACAGTGTGCAGCCTGAACGCACCCCAGTACAGTGTGCAGCCTGAACGCACCCCAGTACAGTGTGCAGGGATGTTAGTGTTGGACCAGCACCCCAGTACAGTGTGCAGCCTGAACGCACCCCAGTACAGTGTGCAGCCTGAACGCACCCCAGTACAGTGTGCAGCCTGAACGCACCCCAGTACAGTGTGCAGGGATGTTCTTATTGGAGCAGCCTGAACACAGTGTGCAGCCTGAACGCACCCCAGTACAGTGTGCAGGGATGTTAGTGTTGGAGCAGCCTGAACACAGTACAGTGTGCAGCCTGAACGCACCCCAGTACAGTGTGCAGCCTGAACGCACCCCAGTACAGTGTGCAGGGATGTTCTTATTGGAGGAGCCTGAACGCAGTACAGAGTTGAGGGATGTCAGTGTTGGAGCAGCCTGAACGCAGTACAGTGTTGAGGGGTGTTAGTATTGGAGCAGCCTGTGTTGAGGGATGTTATTACTTGAGTCACCTGAACGTTGTGGGTTCAATTCCCGCTCAATTCAATTCACTATAGTTGTGATATTGTATTGTGATAGAATATTGTAATATCACTACAGTTGTGATATTGTATTGTGATAGAATGTTGTTGTAACTGAAGTGTGTGATATTGTATTTGTAATATGCATGTTGTTGGAACTGAAGTGTGTTGTGTGCAGGACGGTGGTTTGATCCAGAATAATCCGTGTGCTCTGGCGGTACTGAAGTGTGTGTGTGTGTGTGTGTCTGTTGCGTGCAGGACGGCGGTTTGATCCAGAATAATCCTGAAGTGTGTGTGTGTGTGTGTGTGTGTGTTGTGCAGGATGGCGGTTTGATCCAGAATAATCCTGAAGTGTGTGTGTGTGTGTGTGTGTGTGTTGTGCAGGATGGCGGGTTGATCCAGAATAATCCGTGTGCTCTGGCGGTACTGAAGTGTGTGTGTGTGTGTGTGTGTGTGTGTGTGTGTGCAGGACGGCGGTTTGATCCAGAATAATCCGTGTGCTCTGGCGGTGCATGAGTGCCGTCTGCTGTGGCCCAAGCAGCCCTTCCAGTGCGTGCTGTCGCTAGGCACCGGGCGCCACGACAACACCCAGCGAGGGCCAGCCACCTCCACCAGCCTCCGGGCCAAACTCAACCACCTCATATACAGCGCCACGGATACAGAGGGTCAGTACACACACACACACACACACACACACACACACACACACACACACACTACAAACTCAACCACCTCATATACAGCGCCACGGATACAGAGGGTCAGTACACACACACACACACACACACACACACACACACACACACACACACACACACTACAAACTCAACCACCTCATATACAGCGCCACGGCTACAGAGGGTCAGTACACACACACACACACCCCACACACACACACACATATATAAGATATAGATATATAATCTGTATGTTGTGTCCATAGGTGTCCATACACTCCTAGATGTTGAATGTGTATGTTGTGTCCACAGGTGTCCATACACTCCTAGATGTTTAATGTGTATGTTGTGTCCATAGGTGTCCATACACTCCTACTGTAGATGTTTAATGTGTATGTTGTGTCCACAGGTGTCCATACACTCCTAGATGTTTAATGTGTACGTTGTGTCCATAGGTGTCCATACGCTCCTACTGTAGATGTTTAATGTGTATGTTGTGTCCACAGGTGTCCATACACTCCTAGATGTTTAATGTGTACGTTGTGTCCATACACTCCTAGATGTTTAATGTGTATGTTGTGTCCATACGCTCCTAGATGTTTAATGTGTATGTTGTGTCCACAGGTGTCCATACACTCCTAGATGTTTAATGTGTACGTTGTGTCCATAGGTGTCCATACGCTGCTGGCTGACCTGCTCGATGAGGACGTCTACTTCCGGTTCAACCCGATGCTGAAGGCCGAGGTGTCGCTGGACGAGAGCCGTGCGGAGGTGCTGGACCAGCTGAAGTCGGACACGCTGGCGTACCTGGAGCGGAACCGGCTCAAACTTGACCTGCTGTGCATGGTGCTGGGGGCCGAGCGCTCCGCACTGACCAGGAGCAGAGACTGGGTCAGCCAGAGGGTGTGGGAGCTGCAGCACCGCTGGGTCTGACCACACACACACACACACCCCCCAACACCGCTGGGTCTGACCACACACACCCCCCCAACACCGCTGGGTCTGACCACACACACACACACCCCCCAACACCGCTGGGTCTGACCACACACACCCCCCCAACACCGCTGGGTCTGACCACACACACACACACCCCCCAACACCGCTGGGTCTGACCACACACACCCCCCCAACACCGCTGGGTCTGACCACACACACACACACCCCCCAACACCGCTGGGTCTGACCACACACACCCCCCCAACACCGCTGGGTCTGACCACACACACACACACACACACACCCCCCAACACCGCTGGGTCTGACCACCCCCCCCCCCCCCCCTCACAACACCGCCCTCAATTCCCCCAACATCACCCCCCCCAACACCACTGGGTCTGACCCCCCCAGCACAACACCGCCCTCAATTCCCCCAACATCAGCCCCCCAACACCACTGGGTCTGACCACCCCCCCCCCCCCCTCACAACACCGCCCTCAATTCCCCCAACATCAGCCCCCCAACACCACTGGGTCTGACCCCCCCAGCACAACACCGCCCTCAATTCCCCCAACATCACACCCCCCCCCCCCCCCCCCCAACACCGCTGGGTCGTACCTGGACTTATGGGGGGGGCTCCATTGTGCACCCCCTGCTCCACTGCGGTGTGGTGAAAGGTGAAAGGTGAAAGGTGAAAGGTCAGATGATCCACAGGAGGACACTTGAGGACTGCAGTGATGTGCTGGCCAGTGAGTGGCCACTCAGAGGTGACTATTAAAGAGCGGAGGACCTTGTCCTTCTTCACATATTTTACACTCAAGCAGTGAATGAGCGCGATGCACACGACTCTTCATTCAAGTGGGAATGACCGTGTTGAAGGGTCAGATGCACATCAGTATAGAGAACACGACTCTTCATTCAAGTGGGAATGACCGTGTTGAAGGGTCAGATGCACATCAGTATAGAGAACACGACTCTTCATTCAAGTGGGAATGACCGTGTTGAAGGGTCAGATGCACGTCACTATAGAGTCATATGAAGCACTTTAAAGCACGTGTGCACTGTGGGGGAGCTGTGGACACAAGCCACATATATCCTCTTTAACACATCACATTTGCACCCATGCTGTATTCTCTCAGTACTTGTGCACTGTGGGGGAGCTGTGGACACAAGCCACATATAGCAGCTTTAACACATCACATTTGCACCCATGCTGTATTCTCTCAGTAGAATAAGCCACATATAGCAGCTTTAACACATCACATTTGCACCCATGCTGTATTCGTATTCTCTCAGTAGAAGAAGCCCTGCTTCTGCGTAGGCCTGGATTCTTGGCTGCTTTCTATCATTTTAAAATAAACTGGCAGTAGACACACACACACACACACACACACACACACACTCTCTCTCTCTCTCTCTCTCACACACACACACACACACACACACACACACACACACACACAAGGGCTTGCATGAGAGGTTTTATGGAACAGGTTGTGTATTCTGTTCTAGTCCCAAAGGATGCTAGTGTAATATTGTGAAAATATCATTGCCAAAGTTATCTCACTACACAACACGTTCACTGATCAGGGCTGTAATCTGAGTACTTGAAGCAATACAATGCAGTCATAATAATGTTGTGCCAACTACATGCATTTCTATGTATTATATTTACAGGTGTATTTATTAACACTTATTTATACTGGACCTTTGCATTGTCATTTATGTAATAAAGATATTTTCTCAGGACACTGCATTGTCAGTACATTTTTGACACGGTATAGACCTTAGACATACATATCTATGGTATAGACCTTAGACATACATACAGTATATATCTATGGTGTAGAATAGATCATAGATGTATATCTATGGTATAGAACCCATTACAAAAGTAAAAAGTGGTCACTTGTGTTGACTGAGGCTGCTGTGGTCATTTGTGTTGAGTGAGGCTGCTGTGGTCATTTGTGTTGAGTGAGGCTGCTGTGGTCACTTGTGTTGACTGAGGCTGCTGTGGTCACTTGTGTTGACTGAGGCCGGTAGTCAGTTGCTGGTGAATACCACCTCAGTATTCTCATGCTGGACAGCCACTGGACAATGTGAAATAACAATAGGGTCATTCCGTGTCAAATCAGATAAGATTGTTGCTGCACCGTCTCAGATTTTGTTCAAACTTTGTGTATATCATCAATGGGTCCTAAAACCAAGGCCTGTGAAATATTTCTGTGGAAATCATCTGTCTTCATATCTTTTTTAGACCTTGAAATTCTTTCATTTTTACAGCTTGAAAAACACATGCCATGTCTGGGCATTAATATCTTGACAAATATGTTCCCTAGCCTCCCCAAATTTTCTAGGGTGGAAGATCAACTCATAATAAGCATGTGTAAACAATTTAAAGTCTGTACTAAATGTCTCTTGACTCTCGAAAGGGCCCTCAATTTTGGAAAAACGTGCATTAAGTGTGATATTAAGGGTATTAAAAAACTGTTTATCTTTTTCACTTGGTATCAGTCACTATTTCCTCTTCAAATACGGCAGTTAATTAATGTTTTCCCACAATTTGAAGTCTCCACAACAAATAACCATGACAATAATAACAATAAAACAAGGCATGTTTGTATTTTGTGTCATTTTCATGTAACTAAAATGCTATGTGGGATAGGTACTAGGATCATGAAAATCTATGTGGAAATAGAAAAGTATATGGACATGTAGTGTGTAAAGTTCTAATATTGCATCGAAGCCCCGTTCACAGAATAAATGCATGTAGTTAGAGGTGTTTTGGTAACACCAGAATAAACATTTACAAAAAAAAAGTGAAGTTTGGCACCGCCCTCTGGCGAAACAGTAGCATTTTGCTACTTTTACAAGGCATTAACTCTGGTAGCTATTTGAATGGAATGGAAAGGCTGTATTGTACTTCCCGTATTCAAAAAGAAGCAGAAATTCCTAATACCTTGAAATTGAAAAGGATGCCAAATACACCGAATTATATACTTGAAATTGTGTTTTAACCATTAATCTAAAATAGGCCTATCATTAGTTGGTGGCTTTTTTGCTATCCTTTTCAATATCAAGGTATCAATCATTGATGGCAGGTGTGTCCCAATAAAAAAGTGTTGAGACCCTCAATATCACTTTTTTTTGCATGTTTTTTTCAGAAACTAGGGACTTCTGTACAACCAATGAGACTGTGGTACAAACATTTAATCATTGAATCTTACTGAGAACATGCTTGTCTTCCATTCTATAAAGTTTAGTCAGGCTAGGAATTATACTTTTTAAGATATGAGTACCTTAACATGGCCTCCAAGATAAGGTCATTTAGAGAGTGTAAAAAGGCAAGGGCAAAAAGACAATGAAAACAATAGAATTGAGCAAAAATATTTGACAGATTTTAGTAATGGAACCTAAACATTGTGTAGACAAACTTTGAAGAAAATCCGAGTCGGTGCTGCAACCATTTTCCTGGATTTTGTCTGATTTGACACGGAATGACCCAATAATGAACACATGGCAGAGTGGCTGAAGGTTTCTGGACGCCCCCCCCCCCCCCCCCTCGTCCATTCCGAGCGGCCGCGCTAAGAAAGGAGGACTTGTGCGGGACAGAGCGCTCTGTTGGGGCGCTGAGCGGGACCGTGCCAGTCGCTACGGCAACACCGCAGCATGGCGCCGCTCCGCTCCACTCCTCCTGCCCGCACTACAAGCACTCTCAACAACATGGAGGTGCAATCCAACACCTCAGTCACTCCAACACGTATTGCGTGCAAATATTGTCATTAATGTGTTGTTTGGTCCATGTCTATGTCTTGTCCTTTAAGCCCTTAATGTTCTTTGAATGCCTGCTGCACACCAAATTTCCTTTCTTAAAGGATAAATAAAGTAAACTTGACTTGACTTGACTTGACGTCTGTTTTGGACAGGACACTAGAGCATTAGAACGGTATTTGAGGATAGACAGATGAGGGACGTTCTTGACCAATGCAGCTTAGGTGATGACATCATTTGTGAATTGTGTGTTGAACAAAGGCCATATTATATTATCAAGGCCCTCCTCAGTCATGTGACCCGTGACCATACAGATGAGCAGCTCACAGGAGCAGCACACAGGTCTTGCTCAGAGCTCAAACCGTTAATGCTCTCAAACACACATCATAGGATCTAGCCAATGACGACCAACAATCTGTTATGCTCGGGGGGTTCCTGTTGACTTCATGGATTATGTGAGGAGAATGAGTGACTGAACAGCAGATTCATTGAACTAACACTGAGAAGGAAACCATCACAAAATAGTCCACCTTCATATGAATGGAAATCACAAGACAACAACTTCAGGTAAAGCATTTTATGGTGTTGTGTCATTGCATAGCACAGTGTTTTTCTTAATTGCAATGTTGCAATACAGTCAGTTCCTGTGTATTAGCCATATTGTGTATAAGCATCATATATAAAAGAAACAAAACCATATTAATGCCATATCAACTGTCCCCATAATTGACCCCATAGCTGAAGAAATTTTGCAAAATCAATGTATAAGCTGCGGCTAATAGTCAGAAAATTACGGTATTGCAATAAATGTTGGGATGAAAATCTACATTGGAAATAGTAAGTAGCTAAACTTGATGAGGATATTTCCATTTCTCTTTGTCTCTGAAAGACTGGCCACAGGTCATGATTGATAAACGTAACGTATTGTCTGGCAGCTAGTTATCTGTGTGTTACTGTACAGTACTGTAGGTCTGTATTTGCTGATTTTTTGAGGCTGTGCTGTGCTGTGTGTGTGTGTGTGTGTGTGTGTGTGTGTGTGTGTGTGTGTGTGTGTGTGTGTGTGTGTGTGTGGATGTCCATTGTTTATTTCATGAGAGCTCTGTCAGTTTAGCAGTGATGTCATGTTGAGTTGTGGCAGGAGGAGACTCAGCGCTTCTCTAGAGAGAGCTGTGGGTCTGTGTGTGGCATGACTCAGCACTTCTCTAGAGAGAGCTGTGGGTCTGTGTGTGGCATGACTCAGCACTTCTCTAGAGAGAGCTGTGGGTCTGTGTGTAGCATGACTCAGCACTTCTCTAGAGAGAGCTGTGGGTCTATGTGTGGCATGACTCAGCACTTCTCTAGAGAGAGCTGTGGGTCTGTGTGTGGCATGACTCAGCATGACTCAGCACTTCTCTAGAGAGAGCTGTGGGTCTATGTGTGGCATGACTCAGCACTTCTCTAGAGAGAGCTGTGGGTCTGTGTGTGGCATGACTCAGCATGACTCAGCACTTCTCTAGAGAGAGCTGTGGGTCTGTGTGTAGCATGACTCAGCACTTCTCTAGAGAGAGCTGTGGGTCTGTGTGTGGCATGACTCAGCACTTCTCTAGAGAGAGCTGTGGGTCTATGTGTGGCATGACTCAGCACTTCTCTAGAGAGAGCTGTGGGTCTGTGTGTGGCATGACTCAGCATGACTCAGCACTTCTCTAGAGCGAGCTGTGGGTCTGTGTGTGACATGACTCAGCATGACTCAGCACTTCTCTAGAGAGAGCTGTGGGTCTGTGTGTGGCATGACTCAGCACTTCTCTAGAGAGCTGTGGGTCTGTGTGTGGCATGACTCAGCACTTCTCAAGAGAGAGCTGTGGGTCTGTGTGTGAAAGTAGGTAACAATGAGGATTCCTTTTGGGGGAATGGAGTTCTGCATCTTGTATTAATTAATACACATTTAAATCTGTGGAATAGGCCCAATATAAAAGTGTAAACGGTTATGAGGGGTAAATAAGAATAAAGAGAATATTAAAATATAAATAGAATATATATATATTTATTAGAATAAATAATAGAACAAACACCCATTCCTACAGCATGAGCGATATCAACATCCTTCCTTAAAAGCAACCTCAGATAGCGCATCACACACACACAGAATGCATGCCATGCCTGTTGAGAGTGTCGCTGGTGTTGCGTAATGAAAGTAAGTGAGCAGCAGTGCACCTGTGCTGGACCGCACCTGTGAGCTGTGCGTAATGTACACCTGTGCTGGACGGACCAGTGTGCAGCAGTACACCTGTGCGTATTGTACACCTGTGCTGGACCGCACCTGTGAGCTGTGCGTAATGTACACCTGTGCTGGACGGACCAGTGTGCAGCAGTACACCTGTGCGTATTGTACACCTGTGCTGGACCGCACCTGTGAGCTGTGCGTAATGTACACCTGTGCTGGACGGACCAGTGTGCAGCAGTACACCTGTGCGTATTGTACACCTGTGCTGGACCGCACCTGTGAGCTGTGCGTAATGTACACCTGTGCTGGACGGACCAGTGTGCAGCAGTACACCTGTGCGTATTGTACACCTGTGCTGGACCGCACCTGTGAGCTGTGCTGGACCGCACCTGTGAGCTGTGCGTAATGTACACCTGTGGTGGACCGGGCCACCTGTTCTGGAGAGGGGCGTCTGGACTGGACTGGACTGGACTCAGCATGGCATCAGTCTCTCCACTGGACATGGGGAGGTAGCTGCTGCGTCTCTAGGGGTCAGCAGAGAGGGTTGATAAAGTGACACGGTTCATACGAGGGTAATTTCCTGTATCTGAGGAAGTGACACGGTTCATACGAGGGTAATTTCCTGTATCTGAGGAAGTGACACGGTTCATAAGAGGGTAATTTCCTGTATCTGAGGAAGTGACAGGGCTCATAAGAGGGTCATTTCTTGTATCTGAGGAAGTGACACGGCTCATAAGAGGGTCATTTCCTGTATCCGTTAGGAGTCAGGAAGTAGCTTAGCCTAAGCTGCTTAGATACTATGTAGGTCCTAACTCCAAAGATGAATAATTCATTCGGTGTCTGAAAGAATGTTTCATTGGCATCACACACAATGACAATACAATAGTACACATTATATTGATCTAATCTGATTGCTTATTCAGAGAAAAGTTGTTTAACGTAATGGACACGTTCAGAGCCATATAGATACATAGGGTTAGGATTAGGGTATATATCTATATGGCTCTTGACACGCCTATTTAGGAGTTCAGAACTACGCGCAATTTCACTTCATGATTCTTCTTTGTAGCTAGACTCTAGTCTCTGGGCTCATCATGGTAGCTAGTCTCTGGGGTCATCATGGTAGCTAGACTCTAGTCTCTGGGCTCATCATGGTAGCTAGACTCTAGTCTCTGGGGGTCATCATGGTAGCTAGACTCTAGTCTCTGGGGGTCATCATGGTAGCTAGACTCTAGTCTCTGGGGTCATCATGGTAGCTAGACTCTAGTCTCTGGGGTCATCATGGTAGACTCTAGTCTCTGGGGGTCATCATGGTAGCTAGACTCTAGTCTCTGGGGTCATCATGGTAGCTAGACTCTAGTCTCTGGGGGTCATCATGGTAGCTAGACTCTAGTCTCTGGGGTCATCATGGTAGCTAGACTTTAGTCTCTGGGGGTCATCATGGAAGCTAGACTCTAGTCTCTGGGGTCATCACGGTAGACTCTAGTCTCTCTGGGCTCATCATGGTAGACTCTAGTCTCTGGGGGTCATCATGGTAGACTCTAGTCTCTCTGGGGGTCATCACGGTAGCTAGACTCTAGTCTCTGGGCTCATCATGGGGAGGCAGCTGCTGGGTCTCTGGTGCTGTGGGGGCTGAATGATACGTCTGCAGCCCCCCTCTCAGCGGGGCCAAGACAGGCTCACATCCCCATCCGCTCTTGACCCCAGCCGTGGACACACACGCCAAGGGACACTTAGCCAAATAGAGACACCATTGTTGCTATCTTTGGGGGAGCAGAGAGATGTGTGTGTGTGTGTGTGTGTGTGTGTGTGTGTGTGTGTGTGTGTGCGTGTGTGTGCGTGTGTGTGCGTGCGTGTGCGTGCGTGTGCGTGTGTGTGTGTGCGTGTGTGTGTGCGTGTGTGTGTGTGTCCAGAGAGGAGGGACTACTCTCATTCTTTACTCTTGCTGTGTGTGGTGCATTGTAAACCATGGTACCGTTTCACCCCATGGCCTGATGTCATTGACAGTAAGAGCAGGGCATGGGAGCCAGTGAGAGTCTGTGCATATGTCCGTGCTCGTCTAGCGATCTTTGTCATGAGCGCGGTGACGTGATGTCAGGCTGAACACGGTGGTGAATCAGCCGTTCTGTCAGCAGCTCCAGCGTGATAGGAACATAACGCCTCCCATCTGCTACAGCCTGAGTCCCAGAGCTCTCCAACCTTCAAAAGAACACAAACCAAACTGAATGTGAATCACAGCTGTATAAACCAATCTGAATGTGAATCACAGCTGTATAAACCAATCTGAATGTGAATCACAGCTGGACTAGCCAATCTGAATGTGAATCACAGCTGTATAAACCAATCTGAATGTGAATCACAGCTGTATAAACCAATCTGAATGTGAATCTCAGCTGTATTAATCTGAATGTGAATCACAGCTGGACTAGCCAATCTGAATGTGAATCACAGCTGTATAAACCAATCTGAATGTGAATCTCAGCGAGCCCATGACTCCATGACTCCATGAGCGACTCCATGAGCTGTGCATTCCTTATTGCCCCCTCAGGTCAGCAGTGTCCGGCTAGCGCTGTGATGGCCATTGTCTCCCACGGCAACATCCTCTCCTGAGTCCTCTCGAGGCCTGAGAACAAGTCCATCTGGAAAAAGAGTCGGTGTGTAGAGATGTGAGCCAGAGCACAGCACCTTTTTGACATTCTAGTGTGTGTATCTGTGTGTGTGTGTGTGTGTATGTGTCTTCCAGAATAGCGACACATACACACACACACGCACACATCCCAGTAAAATGAACTTTCCTTTTGCCATCATCTGTACAATGCCATGAGCGATCAGATCGGCCCAGATCTTTATCAGACTGAATTCTGTAGCGATGGCTCACCCTGCTCATGCACACAAACAGTTGATTTAATGTCTAGTCATGGGGTTTAATGGCCTCTGTGATAAAGCAGAGCAACAGTCCCCTCTTTCATTGCTGGAGTGCTTCATTCTTTCAAATCTAAACAATGCAGCCCACACATTGATGTCATAATCCAAAAGAATGTGAATATTTGGCCAAGTAGCCTATGGGTGGGCATATCTGCCCGCCGCAGTTTTAATGAATGAACACAGCTGGACAACATTAAAATAGCCTTCTGTAAAAGAAAGAAAAAAGTTTTCTTTATTTTAATGTGTTTTGCCAGAAGAATAAAATCCCATTAAGGTGTAGCTTGCTTACATTCATAAAGTGAGTGAAATGGAGGAAAGCATAAGATGGACTGTAGGACAGGCAAAGGTGTGGTGGTAGTGTTGGGGGGAGGAGGAGGGGGGGGGGGGGTCTGGGGGCGCACATTATTCACAATTATTCACGGGCTGAGTGGAAGGCTGGCAGTCGACAGACGCAGACGGGACGTTTCTAGTGTTCAAGGAGACTAATGTTTTACTGTCCTGGACAGCCTATAGCCTACTCTGGAATATCTGCTCTGCACTTCTGCATTTTTTATTTCTCATTGGGGACGACAAATCTTCCCAAAGCCACTGGCATACAGGAGTATTAAAACTGGTTTATTGGATTTCCTTGATGACCAATTAAAGATCAAGCATGTCACAGGGCCATCCCAAGGTACTGTAAACAAGCTTAATGTCTGTGGTTCGTTTCTGCATTTTCAAGTGGCTGTAGTTTTAATGAGACTTTGGGTGCGTTCGTGAACTGGCACTCCGTACGCTCCCAGCACACTCGTTCATAAATTTGGAGCGTGGATTGAATAATCGTGTTTATTCAGAGCGTCACGCTCTCGGAGCGTCCAAAGCGTGCCAGATTGGACTTACGGACGCAGGACATTTAAATACGTGTTCGTTAAAACCTTTTTTTCCAGCCCTGCTTTTCTTCTACATACAATATTGACATAGCAGATGTTGTCTGTAAAATTAGATTTTGTTTATCTCATACCAGTTTATATTTGTGATCGTCACGTCGACCATGTCCCAATGCTGAATGCGTCAGTGAATACAGGCACTGAGTCACTCATTCCACATTTCATTAAAAGTATTCTGCTGTAAAATTCTTGAAAACAGTACAGAAGGGCGATTTATGATCTACATTGATGTTTTTGCTCAACATATTAAAGCATTCTCTTTCAATTCACCCTCAATTTAGGCCAATGGTGGAAGCATGTGGTTTAATGCTTCTTTCCTTCTATGCTGAATAACAATGTGTTGGTTTATTATGGTTGGGTTGTAATTGAGGTACATTTGTTTTTGTTATTGGATGACATTTAGTATTTGCTCAATTAGATATTCTAAATTTAAGTTATGGAAGGAGAATATTATAGCCTACTAATTAAATGACAACCCTGTAGCCCACCTATTGGTGTAAATTAGAGAGATTAGCTATGTAGATTATTATTATTATTATTATTATTATTATTAAGGTTTATTTAGGTAGGGACAGATACAAAAAAAACATAGACAAGCTTGAACAGTCATCTGATGCATGCATCATAGTGTTTTTAAGCTGAAGCTAATTCACAACACTTGTCCCTAGAAGGGCTTTCGGTTAAAAAAGAAAAATACAGATTACAGATTGAATACAGCAGAATGCGCAGTGAAAATACAGGAGCCCCACACAGGAGCTCTTCAGTGCTGGGTCCAGTGGAGCGTGTCCAGCTGGCTGAGTGTGTCTTTGGACGGTGCAGGCGTGAGCTGGAGCCGGAGGTGAGCATCCAGCCGGTGGCTACTGGCCTCATTGTGTAGGCGCACCGCACAGTATGGCCTTAACAAAGGAGCAGGGAGAGAGCCTGCCCCATTATGTTACAGGCCTGATGCTAGCTACACTACACTACTCAAAGCACTTGCACTGCCCCATTATATTATAGGCCTGATGCTAGCTACACTACACTATTCAAAGCACTTGTGCCCCATTGTAGCGCAGGCCTGATGCTAGCTACACTACACTACTCAAAGCACTTGTACTGCCCCATTATAGCACAGGCCTGATGCTAGCTACACTACACTACACAAAGCACTTGCGCTCCATTATAGCACAGGTCTGATGCTAGCTACACTACACTACACAAAGCACTTGTACTGCCCCATTATAGCACAGGCCTGATGCTAGCTACACTACACTACTCAAAGCACTTGTACTGCTCCATTATAGCGCAGGCCTGATGCTAGCTACACTACACTACTCAAAGCACTTGTACTGCTCCATTATAGCACAGGCCTGATGCTAGCTGGGAATCACTACTCAAAGCACTTACGCTCCATTATAGCACAGGCCTGATGCTAGCTACACTACACAAAGCACTTGCGCTCCATTATAGCACAGGCCTGATGCTAGCTGGGAATCACTACACAAAGCACTTGCACTGCCCCATTATAGCACAGGCCTGATGCTAGCTACACTACACTACCCAAAGCACTTGCACTGCCCCATTATAGCACAGGCCTAATGCTAGCTACACTACACAAAGCACTTGCGCTCCATTACAGCACAGGCCTGATGCTAGCTACAGTACACTACACAAAGCACTTGTACTGCCCCATTATAGCACAGGCCTGATGCTAGCTACACTACACTACACAAAGCACTTGCACTGCCCCATTATAGCACAGGCCTGATGCTAGCTACACTACACTACACAAAGCACTTGCACTGCCCCATTATAGCACAGGCCTGATGCTAGCTACACTACACTACTCAAAGCACTTGTGCTCCATTATAGCACAGGCCTGATGCTAGCTACACTACACTACTCAAAGCACTTGTACTGCTCCATTATAGCACAGGCCTGATGCTAGCTACACTACACTACTCAAAGCACTTGTGCTCCATTATAGCACAGGCCTGATGCTAGCTACACTACACTACACAAAGCACTTGTACTGCTCCATTATAGCACAGGCCTGATGCTAGCTACACTACACTACTCAAAGCACTTGCACTGCTCCATTATAGCACAGGCCTGATGCTAGCTAGACTACACTACTCAAAGCACTTGTACTGCTCCATTATAGCACAGGCCTGATGCTAGCTACACTACACTACACAAAGCACTTGTACTGCTCCATTATAGCACAGGCCTGATGCTAGCTACACTACACTACTCAAAGCACTTGTGCTCCATTGTAGCACAGGCCTGATGCTAGCTGGGAATCACTACTCAAAGCACTTGCGCTCCATTATAGCACAGGCCTGATGCTAGCTACACTACACTACACAAAGCACTTGTACTGTTCCATTGTAGCACAGGCCTGATGCTAGCTACACAAAGCACTTGTACTCGTTGGCTTGTTCATGGCTCATGGCTCATGAGTCCCTGCTCTGGTTCAGCACTGTTTGTGTCTGAGGACGGTGCTTGACTCTTTTGATGACGTGAGGACGGTGCTCGACTCTTTTGATGACGTGAGGACGGTGCTCGACTCTTTTGATGACGTGAGGACGGTGCTCGACTCTTTTGATGACGTGAGGACGGTGCTTGACTCTTTTGATGACGTGAGGACGGTGCTCGACTCTTCTGATGACGTGAGGACGGTGCTCGACTCTTTTGATGACGTGAGGACGGTGCTCGACTCTTTTGATGATGTGAGGACGGTGCTCGACTCTTTTGATGATGTGAAATGAGAGCAGCATCTGACAGCAGAACCCTGATGTCTGTGTTTCTGCGCTGCGTTTGCCGGTAGAGCTGTTGATCAGTTCAGGAGAGCTGGAAGGCGATCTGCGCGGAGATGGGGAGTCAGGACCGGGAGCTGGTGGCGCTGGTCATCAGGTTCGCCATCTTGCTGCTCACCAGGCCCTGTCTGCTGGCCATGGAGATACCACAGGATGGTGAGTTACGTTGCCATAGTAACTATTGCTTCAACAACCAGTGAGAATGGAAAATCCAGCCAGGGCCTCCAAGCTATCATTTTCTCTACATTGCTTCCTATTAACCTAAACAACTATGTCATGACCATTTCCCCAGTCAAGCAGCCCCCCACCATCATCAAGCAGTCGGTGAAGGATCACATTGTGGAGCCCAGTGATCCCATCATCATTGAGTGTGAAGCAACAGGAAACCCTCAGCCTGTGTAAGCCCTCCCTCTCACTGTTGCATTCTCTCTTGTATGTATGTATGTATGTATGTATGTATGTACAGTATGTATGTATGTGTGTATGTACGTATGTATGTATGTATGTATGTACAGTATGTATGTATGTGTGTATGTATGTACGTATATGTGTATGTGTGTACTGTATGTATGTATGTATCTATGCAAAAAACTTAACCACTGTGAACATGACAAACAAGGTGGAGGGCTCCCCAGTTGATGCAGTGGTGCAATATGGAGGGATCCCCAGTTGATGTAGTGGTGCAAGATGGTGGGCTCCCCAGTTGATGTAGTGGTGCAAGATGGAGGGCTCCCCAGTTGATGTAGTGGTGCAAGATGGAGGGCTCCCCAGTTGATGTAGTGGTGCAAGATGGAGGGCTCCCCAGTTGATGTAGTGGTGCAAGATCATGTGTGTCTGTACTGCCCCCTACAGGTTCACCTGGACACGCAATGGGAAGTACCTGAACGTGGCGAGAGACTCGCAAGTGTCCATGCGGAGGTGGTCAGGCACGTTGGAGATCTTCTTCTACGGTCGGCCCGGCGACTACGAGGGGGAGTACCAGTGCACCGCCACTAACGAGTTCGGCTCCGCCATCTCCAACAAGATCAACCTGAGGGTCTCCAGTAAGCACCAGTAGCACGGCTTCTGCACAGCACCCTCTTCAGAGGCCTGCTGTAGAAACTCTAGTTAATAATGAACCTCTTCAGAGGGGCCTGCTGGAGAAACTCTAGTTACTAATGAACCTCTTCAGTGCGGCCTGCTGTAGAAACTAGTTACCGTAACGAAGGCAATTTTCTGTGTCCCTGATGTCCCCAGGGGAGTTGTTTCAGTGTTAATGTACGTGCACAGACACACATTGCCCCCATGCTATGAGTGATGCAGGATCAGCATCATAACCTCCCTGCGCTGTGAGTGACCGCTGCTCTCTGTGTGTCCACGGCAGAGGCGCGCTCGTGGCCCAAGGAGCACCTGGAGCCCATGACGGTGTTCGTGGGCGAGTCACTGGTGCTGCCCTGCAACCCCCCCCCAGGACCCCCCGAGCCTGCTACCTACTGGGTCAACAGCTGTGAGAGCACACACACACACACACACACACACACACACACACCACACACCACACACCACACACACACACACACACACACACACACACACCACACACACACACACACACACCCGAGCCCGCCACCTACTGGGTCAACAGCTGTGAGAACACACACACACACACACACCACACACACCACACACACACACACACACACACACACACACACACACACCACACACACACACACACCACACACCCCACACACACCCCACACACACACACACACACACACACACACCACACACACACACACACACACACACACACACACACACACCACACACACACACACACACACCACACACCACACACACACCCCACACACACACACACACACACACACAGAGCCCGCCACCTACTGGGTCAACAGCTGTGAGAACACACACACACACACACACCCGGGAACACACACATGTTAAGACACTTCTCCTCTTCTTCCCGTGTGTCCCACCCCAGCTATGGTGCCGATCCGCCAGAGTCGCAGGGTGTCCAAGGCTGAGAACACACACACACACACACACACACACCCCACACACACACACACACACCCGAGAACACACACATGTGAAGACACTTCTCCTCTTCTTCCCGTGTGTCCCACACCAGCTATGGTGCCGATCCGCCAGAGTCGCAGGGTGTCCAAGCTGTGAGAACACACACACACACACACACACACACACACACACACACACACACCACACACACACACACACACCCGGGAACACACACATGTTAAGACGCTTCTCCTCTTCTTCCCGTGTGTCCCACCCCAGCTATGGTGCCGATCCGCCAGAGTCGCCGGGTGTCCAAGGCTGAGAACGGCGACCTGTACTTTGCGTACGTGCTCCCCGAGGACGCGTCCACAGACTACTGCTGCACGGCACGCTTCCCGCACACCTACACCATCCACCAGAAGAGCGCCGTCATCCTCCAGGTGCTCACAGGTGAGTGTGTGTGTGTGTGTGTGTGTGTGTGTGTGTGTGTGTGTGTGTGTGTGTGTGTGTGTGTGTGTGTGTGTGTGTGTGTGTGCGCGCTTCCCGCACACCTACACCATCCACCAGAAGAGCGCCGTCATCCTCCAGGTGCTCACAGGTGAGCTCTGCTTGAGCCCGCGAGGACGCACGAACGGCGCCATCTTGCCTTCTTCACCAGCTACTGTAATGCAGATGTGTTGCTGTCTCTGCTCATGTTCCCTGATATCAGCCATGTCCACTCTTATTGGAGAGGAGGGATTTAGAGAACACCTTATCAGCCATGTCCACTCTTATTGGAGAGGAGGGATTTAGAGAACACCTTATATTAGCCATGTCCACTCTTATTGGAGAGGAGGGATTTAGAGAACACCTTATATTAGCCATGTCCACTCTTACTGGAGAGGAGCTATTTAGAGAACACCTTATATCAGCCATGTCCACTCTCATTGGAGAGGAGCTATTTAGAGAACACCTTATATTAGCCATGTCCACTCTTATTGGAGAGGAGCTATTTAGAGAACACCTTATATCAGCCATGTCCACTCTTATTGGAGAGGAGCTACACCTTGATATCAGCCATGTCCACTCTTATTGGAGAGGAGGGATTTAGAGAACACCTTATATCAGCCATATCCACTCTTACTGGAGAGGAGCTATTTAGCTTTGCTTACCATTAAAACTTTTGTTTTGAGTGTACTTGACTGAAAGGTGTCTATAACAAATAGGTTAGTCACTGATTTAGTTGGCAGGTGTTATACTTGGTCAGTATTGACACTGGAGTATATTTCATTTTGGTTACTTTTGCTCACTCACTACCTTGTAATACTAAAGTTGACTAATATATTTTCATGCAAATATGTCATTAACAGCACTAGTTATCAAACTACCTATTAAACGAAGTTGACATCGCTCTGTTTGGTTTAACTAATTGATGTTACTGTTTTGATTGGCAACTTGTTGTTTTGTTACAGAACATGTACTCCTAAAAATGCCCCACTAAGGTTCCTCTTAAACCATACTGACTGAGTGGTGAGTGTGGCCCACAGTATTTCCTCACCAACTTCCTTTCCTTCTCTTGGTTTAACAGCATTTCACTTTCATGTGACACACCTGATCTTCTACTTGCTTTCCCTAACCTGTTTATTACTACGGCTAGTTCTTTCCCTCACCTGTTTATCACTAAGGCTAGTTCTTTCCCTAACCTGTTTATCACTAAGGCTAGTTCTTGTAATGTTCCGCTCTGAGGGGAATTGACTGGAGACAGCGTGTAACAGCGGGCTGCTGTTTTGGGGCTCTAATCCTGTGTACCCTGATTTCCCTGTAGTGCGCAGGCCATCTGAAAGAGCTCCTGCCTTCATGTATCCCCCGAAGAAGGCCACGTCTAGAGTCGCACTCGTAGGGGAAGAACTGGTGCTGGAGTGCTTTGCCACGGGAGTGTAAGTCACCAATTAAAATGAAATGAAATGAAATTAAATCATTGCATTTTAGTGTATATCACCAATTAAAGTAAAATTAAATGATTAAATTGTAGTGTAAGTCACCAATTAAAATTAAATTACATTACATTATTAAATCATAGCGTATGTCACCAATTGAAATGAAATTGAATTATTAAATTAAAGTGTAAGCCACCAATTAGAAGTCAATTAACGTACCTGTCGAAAAGTGTGCGAAAACCTTTTTCCTATTCATTCATGAATAAAAGAAAACCGTATGGTCGCTAGTCAGTAAAATTCTTATTGCATATTTTATCGACATGCCCCCCTGAGCAGAACTCCTCCCCCTGAGCCCAACTCTTCCCCCTGTCATTAAGTGGTGTTTAATGAGCCCAACTCGACCCCCCAACTCCCCTTGTGATTAAGTGGTGTTTAATGAGCTCAACTCTTGCAGTCCTCCCCCTGTGATCACGTGGTGTGTCATTAAGTGGTGTTTAATTCAATTCAATTCAATTCAATTTTATTTATAGAGCGCCACAACATTGCACATGTCTCATGGCGCTTTACAGAGTGTTAAACCTTCAAAGAGAGCCCATGAGCAACAGGGGCAAGGAAAAACTCCCTAGAATTGGAGATACATATAGGAAGAAACCTCAGACAGATCCACGACTCAAGGGCCCAACCCATCTGCCTAGGGTCAGTTACGGTAGAGTAAAGTCATTTGTAGTATCAGAAGGTTCAAACAGTCCAGTATAGGGAATAAATAGTCCATCAGTAATCCATAAGTAATTTTGGAGGGTAATGGGTCGCTGGGATGCATGGGCCGGGGATCCTGGCAGGGAACCACAGCAGGTAATGGTAGGGCAGTCATAGGGATGATGATGGCAATGGCACTCAGGGGGATGGGACTTCAGGTGTGATGAGGGCCAGGCACAAATATGGCTGATGACTTGTAATGGTTCACCTCACAAGTGAGGTATAGGGGAAAGGGAAGAGAAATAAAGTGTGTTAGTATTACTATAAGTCATGATGGTTGGTATTAATAAGTATATCAATGGGGATATAATGAGCCCAACTCTCGAAGTCCTCCCCCTGTGATGCAGTCCTCCCCCTGTGATTAAGTGGTGTTTAACGAGCCCAACTCTTGCAGTCCTCCCCCTGTGATTAAGTGGTGTTTAACGAGCCCAACTCTTGCAGTCCTCCCCCTGTGATTAAGTGGACCAAAGACTGGGACCAGATGTCCCTGGAGGGCAAAAGACTGGAGAGCTTCAACAAGAGGCTTCGCATCCTGTCCGTGTCCCTGGACGACGGGGGAGAGTACACCTGCACAGCCTCCAACAAGATGGGCTACGTGGAGCGCACCATCTCCGTCAGTGTCAAAGGTCAGATGCAGGGGGAGGAGCTTCTGCTGGAACTTCTCACATTATTTTGCTGACGTAGTCCACTATCTTCACATTATTTAGCTGACGTAGTCCACTAACTTCACATTATTTAGCTGACGTAGTCCACTATCTTCACATTGTTTAGCTGACGTAGTCCACTAACTTCACACATTATTTTACTGATGTAGTCCAGTAACTTCTCACATTATTTTCTCACCTTTTATTTATAAACTGCAGCGGCTCCTTACTGGTTGGAGAAGCCGAAGAACCTAATTCTGTCCCGAGACGTCAACGGCAAGATGGCGTGCCAGGCGGATGGAGTGCCGCGGCCCACGGTGCAGTGGCTGGTGAACGGAGTGCCAATTGAAGGTAAACTGCTGTGAAAGCAGCTGGACAACATTCATTGGGTGAGGCATTGCTTGCACCCATACTACCACAGTCAAAGCATTCATTCTGTTCACGTAAGTATACGCATGATGGTTTGCATTTGATCAGAATCAGCATTAAGATCTCTTGCTAGCCATGTAAGAATATATACACCCACAGTCACATGATGTACCTCTAGTTATTGTGAATATATACACCCACAGTCACATGATGTACCTCTAGTTATTGTGAATATATACACCCACAGTCACATGATGTACCTCTAGTTATTGTGAATATATACACCCACAGTCACATGATGTACCTCTAGTTATTGTGAATATATACACCCACAGTCACATGATGTACCTCTAGTTATTGTGAGGTTGTGAATATGAGCCTCACAGTAGTTTTTGGCTTATTGTAGACCCTACCCTACACACTGGGTGTGGGTTTATGACTAACTGTCCCTTCTGTTCCGCTATAGAGGTCGATAGGATCCCAAGCAGACAAGTGTCTGGAGAGACACTGAACTTCCGCGGTGTGACTGAGGAGACCACCGCTGTGTATCAGTGCAACATGTCCAACCCCTACGGCTACCTGCTGGCCAACGCCTTCGTCAGCGTCATGGGTAAGATTGGCCTGGGACTAGCCTGGGTAAGATTGGCCTGGGTGCACCTACACCAACCTGTTAGGGTCATGGGTAAGATTGGCTTGGGACTAGCCTGGGTAAGATTGGCCTGGGTGCACCTACACCAACCTGTTAGTGTCATGGGTAAGATTGGCCTGGGTGGACCTACACCAACCTGTTTAGAATCTTTAGTGTCATGGGTAAGATTGGCCTGGGTGGACCTACACCAATCTGTTTAGAATCTTTAGTGTCATGGGTAAGATTGGCCTGGGTGGACCTACACGAATCTGTTTAGAATCTTTAGTGTCATGGGTAAGATTGGCCTGGGTGGATTTACACCAATCTGTTTAGAATCTTTAGTGTCATGGGTAAGATTGGCCTGGGTGGACCTACACCAATCTGTTTAGAATCTTTAGCGTCATGGGTAAGATTGGCCTGGGTGGACCTACACCAATCTGTTTAGAATCTTTAGTGTCATGGGTAAGATTGGCCTGGGTGGACCTGTTTAGAATCTTTAGTGTCATGGGTAAGAGTGGCCGCCTGGTGTACCCAAACCAAACCTGTTCAGAATCGTTCATTTGCTCTGCAGGACTGTTTGGAGACCTTAACATAAATCTCTGAAGTTTACCTACAAAAAGGAAACTCCTCATATGGTCAAAGATGGCAGTTTTGAGTCCTTTTTATTGGAGAAATTCAACCAATCGCAACTGCTTATGTGGCATGGGGTGGGCATAACTTGATGGCTAAAAGAGGAGTACAGGAGTACAGTTAGCTGCACTGCTCAACACAACCACTGGCTGATGGCGTCAGCGTTAGATGACATGAATGTGTATTTTCTTTGGAATTGAGTAAAACCTGTATTTACAAGAGAGATGTGTTTGATGCACTTCTGAAAAACGTTGGTAAGAGTTTAATGTGTTTAAAGTTTAATTCACCGCTGGTTATGCCCCCTTGGACATGGGAGGTGAGTGACAGGTCCCCGTACCAATCCCCAGACCCATTCTCACATCTCTAGTATTGGCCCGGCTAAGGCAAGGTAGTCAGGCTAGGGACAGTGCAAACGAGTCAAGCAGTACAACTTCAGAGGGCGACTGGCTCAGTGGTTCATTGCCATGGTGACCTGGTGGTGAGTCTCAACAGCCCGGCGGCCATTTGCATGAACACAATCAGAGTGGTCAGCGTGGGCTGCAGGAGCCAAACAGGACGCCCTGAATACCAACACAAGTTTCATAAAGCCACTCATCTAGCAACACTGAAGGAGAGATTCATTCATGCCTGAAACACACACACACACACGTGCATGCACACACAAGCACACACACAAATATGTACAGATGTGCGCACTCAAACTAATTTCTATTGAAATAAAAGGTAAGATCCTTGTTTTCCAGTGACTCCAAGCACATGCTGATACTTCCGACTGAGTATACCTATCTTTATGCTGAAGTGTCTTGTCCTCTCCAGATGCTGATACTTATGACTTGTCATGCTTATGCTACTGATATCCTTATGCTGATACCTAGTGCTATACCTATCCTTATGCTGAAGTGTCTGTGTCCTCTCCAGACCAGCGGGCTCGTATTCTGTGTCCACGAGATCAGGCGATGAAGGTCATCGAGGGCAGGAAGACGCTGCTGGACTGCCCTTACTTTGGGGCGCCAGCACCTGAGCTGCGCTGGTAAACATGCCTTTGGCTCTATCATGCCCCTCCTCCTATCATGCCCCTCCTCCACTATATCATGCCCCTCCTCCACTATATCATGCCCTTCCTCCTCTATATCATGCCCCTCCTCCTCTATATCATGCCCCTCCTCCTCTATATCATGCCCTTCCTCCTCTATATCATGCCCCTCCTCCTATCATGCCCCTCCTCCTCTATATCATGCCCCTCCTCCTCTATATCATGCCCCTCCTCCTCTATATCATGCCCTTCCTCCTCTATATCATGCCCCTCCTCCTATCATGCCCCTCCTCCTCTATATCATGCCCCTCCTCCTCTATATCATGCCCCTCCTCCTCTATATCATGCCCTTCCTCCTCTATATCATGCCCCTCCTCCTATCATGCCCCTCCTCCTCTATATCATGCCCCTCCTCCTCTATATCATGCCCCTCCTCCTCTATATCATGCCTCTCCTCATCTATATCATGCCCCTCCTCCTCCTCTATATCATGCCCCTCCTCCTCTATATCATGCCCCTCCTCCTATCATGCCCCTCCTCCTCTATATCATGCCCCTCCTCCTCTACATCATGCTCCTCCTCCTCTATATCATGCCCCTCCTTTCTATGGTTCTTGGAGTGCGCCCTCTGCATGTTCCTCCTCTCGCTCTGTTTTTACCTGTTCCTGTTGTTGCTGTAAGGTCAAAGGGCACGGTTGGCTCCTTAGAAGGTGGTCGCTACAAGGTGTACAGGAACGGGACGCTAGAGATCCGTAAGACGAGGATGGACGACCAGGGCATCTACATGTGCACCGTCAGCAACGCCATTGGCCGAGATGAGAACCAGATCCAGCTGGAGGTCAAAGGTCAGCGAAGCTCAACCACAGGTGTTAAGTGGACAGGTGTTAAGTGTGGGCTAATGGAGAAGGGACATGTGTTAAGTGTGGGCTAATGGATAATGGTCAGGTGTTAGGTGTGGGCTAATGGATAATGGACAGGTGTTAAGTGTGGGCTAATGGATAATGGTCAGGTGTTAGGTGTGGGCTAAAGGATAATGGACAGGTGTTAGGTGTGGGCTAATGGATAATGGACAGGTGTTAAGTGTGGCCTAATGGATAATGGACAGGTGTTAAGTGTGGACTAATGGAGAAGGGACAGGTGTTAAGTGTGGGCTAATGGATAATGGACAGGTGTTAAGTGTGGACTAATGGAGAAGGGACAGGTGTTAAGTGTGGGCTAATGGATAATGGACAGGTGTTAAGTGTGGGCTAATGGATAATGGTCAGGTATTATGTGTGGGCTAATGGATAATGGACAGGTGTTAAGTGTGGCCTAATGGATATTGGACAGGTGTTAAAGGAGTCCTAGAATTCAAAACCACATTCACCTTGTTCCTGTTGAATTTAGGTTGCGAGCAGTGTCCAAAGGACAACACCAAAGACTTTACCGCGTCCCCCGCCTGCTTTCGTATGCAAATTGGGAAATAGAAACAGCCGTGTTGAAATGCTCCAATCTGAACAGAGCTCAGATAACACGTAATAGGCGCCCATCCCCCTTTAGATACACCCCCTCTCATTTGCATACCTTCGATTAATAATTCTTGTTAAACTGCTCTTACGATGCTAGTATCTAGATATGTGGTCTATGGCAGAGACGTTGTAATGCTAGCGTTATTACAGCTAACTTTGGAGAGTTAATACTAAGAAATGTACTGATAAAACTTACCAATCTAACACATTCATTCTGTTGGGGAATCTGCTGCACTTCATCTTCGTCAGAACCTTCTTCTGACTCGGTTTATACATGTACGGCTGTATTCCTTATTTAAATCCATTGTTGATAGCTTTATCAAAGACTTTGGCTTTATTTACCAGCAGTAAACGTAGTTTCACTTTGCTCTAGCTTCAGACCGGTGGATTGAGCCAATCAACTTTCAGGACATATCGGCCAATAGACCAATCAGCGCGCATCTCATTTGAATATTCATGAACTTGCTGAGTGGGCGGGAAAAACAAACTGTTTCATTGCAAGGCTTATTTATGACCTTGTATTAGGCGATCTAGCAGTGCTCCTGGGGCGTTTTCAGCCCCACAAATTTACATATGACATTATTTAGGCTCAAAGATCAATTTGTAATGGTCAAAAAATGCGTTCTATGACTCCTTTAAGTGTGGGCTAATGGAGAAGGGACAGGTGTTAAGTGTGGGCTAATGGATAATGGACAGGTGTTAAGTGTGGACTAATGGAGAAGGGACAGGTGTTAAGTGTGGGCTAATGGATAATGGACAGGTGTTAAGTGTGGACTAATGGAGAAGGGACAGGTGTTAAGTGTGGGCTAATGGATAATGGACAGGTGTTAAGTGTGGGCTAATGGATAATGGTCAGGTGTTAAGTGTGGGCTAATGGATAATGGAGAAGGGACAGGTGTTAAGTGTGGGCTAATGGAGAAGGTACAGGTGTTAAGTGTGGGCTAATGGAGAAGGTACAGGTGTTAAGTGTGGGCTAATGGATAATGGAGAAGGTACAGGTCTTCAGAAATTAAGTTGTTAGCTTAACCCAGCTGGTTTACAAAAACGACAGTGGAATAGCTAGTGCTGGAGGGCCAGAGTGAGTAGCTAGCGCTGGAGGGCCAGAGTGAGTAGCTAGCGCTAGTGCTGGAGGGCCAGAGTGAGTAGCTAGCTAGCGAGCGCTGGAGGGGCAGAGTGAGTAGTTAGCGCTGGAGGGCCAGAGTGAGTAGCTAGCTAGCACTGGAGGGCCAGAGTGAGTAGCTAGCGCTGGAGGGCCAGAGTGAGTAGCTAACACTGAAGGGCCAGAGTGAGTAGCTAGCGAGCGCTGGAGGGCCAGAGTGAATAGCTAGCACTGAAGGGCCAGAGTGAGTAGCTAGCACTGAAGGGCAATAGTGAATAGCTAGCACTGAAGGGCCAGAGTGAATAGCTAGCGAGCGCTGGAGGGCCAGAGTGAGTAGCTAGCTAGCGCTGGAGAGCCATAATTAGGACCCATAATAATGAGTGAGTAATGGCCGAGATGGATCCATTTCAGAGCCCACACAAGTCATCCGCAAGCCACACAACGTGATCATCCTGCGCGGGGGAGACGCCAAGTTTGAGTGTGCAATCCGGCACGACGAGACCATGCTGCCCTCCGTCAACTGGGAGAAGAACAACAAGACCCTCTTCATTGGACGGAGGTGGGTGCTGCACTTACAGTATATAGTATATAGATGTAGTTATATACTGTATGGTGTTGACATGGTATTGCCATAGTTTTATTTCAGTTAGCCTATTAGCTGGTTTGAATTGCATTGAGCTCAATGAGACACATGGTGAAGGGCATGTGATGATGTGGGGCTTTTTAAATTCCGCTCTGCTGCAGTGTGTTCTGATGCTCAGGGCTCTGCTGCAGTGTGTGCTGATGCTCAGGTCTCTGCTGCAGTGTGTTCTGATTCTTTGCTCTTTGGGTTCTTCTGTTCTGAACTCTAGAATGCTGAAGGAGGAGGACGCTCTGACTATCGTCAATGTCAACAAAGGAGATGAAGGAGTGTACAGCTGTGTGGTCAAAACGGAACTGGACGAGGTCATAGTGTCCGCTCGACTCAAAGTGATGGGTAAGAAGATGCTGCGCACGCACACACACACACACACACACACACACACACACACATTATAAAGACATAATGACCTGAGATTCCTCTCCAGATCGTCCAGAGCCCCCGACGGACCTGGTGTTATCAGACCCCTCAGAGCGCAGCGTGCGCCTCGCTTGGACGCCTGGAGACAGCAACCACAGCCCCATCAAAGGTAACCACAGCAACCACAGCCCCATCAAAGGTAACCACAGCAACCACAGCCCCATCAAAGGTAACCGCAGCAACCACAGTCCATCAAAGGTGAAAGTCAACAAGGTCCAACAACATTTCTTAAAAATACACATTTCCATTCCCACTGCACACATATGCAAAGCCAAACAGACAAGGTGTTAATCAAACAGGACCAAATGTTCACCGAATTCTCCAACTTTATACATATCTGAAAAGTGAT